>NC_134413.1:67889637-68184637 GCF_038048845.1 Mixophyes fleayi
TACTATCATTGTATTAGTTATATGACATGATCTACTAATCTGACTCACTTATTACTTAATTGGAATGGTTTCCATTGAAATACACACAGTACTCACGGGAAGCTGAAGAAAAGTCCGTTAACTAGTAACAGAATAAAAAGGTAGGTCAGCAGATGGCTCATCTGTCGAACAGAGGACTTGCGACAACACATCTTCTTCACTCGCCTGTCACCAACTGCCCAGATTCCAGTATATACAACCTGTTTTCTAGCAGCAGCGGAATCCAGGAACATTGTGATGTCACTGCATTGTAATGTCATGTGGGTTCCAACCAAGCTGGTACACCGGGCATCATTACTGAGACATGGTGCCCACAACATGGCACTGGAGGATAACATTGGGTTTACCAGTATCTATAAAGGACTAACTTAATATATAAAACCTGGCTGCCGTGCTTCATATTCTCTACCAGTGACAGACACCAATTAGGTTACTTGGTCTTCAGTGTAAAATAATCTAGTATTCAGGGAATACCACACTCATCATGTACTATAGCTAACACATTGTACTACTATAACTACAGCATGTACACCAAACACGTCATACTGTGCATTGCATGATACATGTTCATATCTGTTACACGTGTTCTCTTAGAGCTGTGTGTCAGTGACATAGGGACACATTTCATTTAAAGCGCTTAAAGGCTACGTCCACGGTTACTTATTTCTCTACTATGTACCTCCACATAGCATAGTATGTGATGTAATACATCTCCTCACCTACCTGCTTTACTTTTATCATTACAGGTATCAATGGTTACCTCTAACTGCCTAATCCATCTGCAGGAATGTTGCTGGATGTTATGTAAACCAGTAAAGGTCAGACACCAATGAGGTATATGAACGTCTCTCCCACAGCCGCAGAATGTATTTCCTATATCAGGTGAAGGATGCTTGGAAGGGGCGTGGCTCACATTACAAATAACAATTTATACCGGTGGTGTGACTCTCCTGACATCAGAGATGATGCGGCAGGAGGGAGAGGGGGATAGTGCTGCGGTATAGTACCTCTTGTCGGTTGGTTATGATAGCAGATAGATAGTAATGGCAGGGTGATACTATCACACTCAGTCCATGGGCGCCTACTCCACAGCTGCAGGTGACCCCACGTTTTGTGCAGCATTCTGCCATACAAGTCACTCTCCCCACAGAGTCACTTACTTACACGCAGGGCTGCTAAGAGGAATTCAGGGCCCCGATACAACAAATTCATGGGGTCCCCCTTATAGTTGAAAATGTAAAAAGAATTTGTGGCTGTGCGGCAGCACAAAGACACTGTTAGGTGCTAGTGGGGGTGTTTATACAATTGGGGCGTGGCTATGTATAATTGGGTGTGGCTACCAGATGACAAGCGCTAGGCCACCCTCCTACAGAAGAAAAACCTGCATTGTTGTGAACACCACTGAACAGTCACCAAAAATTGGGATTAGCCCACATGAATCACAACATTTCACACACTCTCCTGCTCTCTCCTATCTGTTCTTCTCATTTTCACCAGCTGTGGTTGCAGATTTCTTTAGTTGCAGCATCTCTGGATCCTGAAATGTTGGAAGCCCTATTTGGAAAAAAAATGGCTACATTTAGAAAATTACAACCAGCCCCGGCGTTAAATAAATACCACCCACAAGTAATAATTAGGCCTTCCTCCAGCCCCAACATTAAGGCAATAGTATTCCCATTTAATAAATAAACCTATTTCCCTCCCTGCAAATTAGAGATGCTCACTGACCCCCGTGTTTATGTTTTGGTTTTTGTTTTGGATCTGGATTACCGTCGTGTTTTGGTTTTGCCAAATGGCCCTTGAATGTTTTGGTTTTGTTTGGTTTTGTTTTGCAATTTTGTTTAAAAAATAAAGTTTTTGGGCATAAAATAACCAAATTTAGTGCTCCACCTGTTTCTTGGATAATTAATGTAATTGTAAAGCTAATAAATTATCAAAAAAACAGTTTAATTCCTGGTAGGCCGTCATTAATTCTACACACAAACCAGATTGTCTTCCTCTCCATCTATGCATATTGGCAATGCAGCCATCGTCTTTGGGTGTATATTACACCCTACACTTATAGTTAAATATGTAAAGAAATGGACAAAGGCAGTTTGGTTTCTGTCTCTCTCGGCCCCTCTTCACTTGTAGAAAATACCAAAAAATTCAGCCGTTATAGACTGTAAAATATTAATTGAAAAGGAAAAGGCAGTTTGGTTTCTGTCTCTATAGGCTCCCCTCCACTTATAGAAAATACAAAAAAATTCAGCCATTATAGACTGTACAATATTAATTGAAATGGACAAAGCCAGTTTGGGGTCAGTCTGTGTATGACACCCTACCCTTAATGAGAAATTGCCAAAACAGCAGCCTTTCAAGACGGTACGTGATATAGAAATGCCCCAAGTCCCTTTCCTCTTTGGGGGTAGATTGCACCCTACACTTAAATAGAAAGTTTTAAAAAGATGCTATCATCATCATCTTCAGCTTCATCCTCACCCTCATCAGTGTGTACGTCATCATGACAGACTATCAATTCATCGCCGCTTGAATCCGCCATTAGAGAACAGTCAGTGCTTGGATGTCTTTGATGGTGAAGGCCTTCCTCGTGGAAGATGTAGTTCATTCTTATAAACATAATTTTCTCCACATTTTTGGGAAGTAACCTTCTACGGCAATCACTGACTAAGTTACCGGCTGTGTTGAACACTCGTTCAGAGTACACACTGGAGGGTGGGCAGCTTAGGTATTGCAAAGCAAGTTTGTACATGGGTTTCCAAATGGCCTGCTTTTCTTCCCGGTAAGGAAAGGGACTGTCTGACATTTTCATATCAATTACATCTTGAAAATAATCCTCCACCATCCTTTGCATGTTAATACTCGTATTGGATGGAGTTATGGGCAGGGTCACACATTTTTTTGAAAAATCCTTCAAACCAGCCCAGATGTTAAACTGGAGTGGTCTGCCCCCTGCGTCTTCCCTGCTTCTTTTTGGAAAATTAAATTTTTTACAAGCAGCAGCTGCTTGAGAAACTGAAGGAGGACACGTCGTCAAGTCAAGGCCCAGTTCAGCGGCCAACTTGCTGAGCAATAGCTCCTTGCAAAAGTTCACATCTCGCTCATTTTGAAGCAAAGACTTAATGTAGGTCTTAAACCTTGGATCAAGCACAGTGGCCAAAACGTAGTGATCCGAGTTCAAGATTTTAATAACTCGAGGATCATTGTGAAGCGAATTAAGTACTTGATCTACAAGGTCAACATACTTTGCGGAATTGCTTGCTTTCATCTCCTCCTTCAGCTTCTCAAGCTGCTTTTCCAATAATCTAATTAAAGGAATGACTTGGCTCAAGCTAGCAGAGTCTGCACTCACTTCACACATCACAACTTCAAATTGTTTCAGCACCTTGCACAACACTGAAAGGATTCCCCACTGTGCAAGAGTGAAATACATCCCCCCTCCTTTCCCAATGTCATGGCTTGTGCATGGCTTGGATGGCTTTGCGCTGTTCCTCCATCCTCTGAAGCATGTACAGGGTGGAATTCCACCTAGTTACCACCTATTGCTTAAGTTGGTGGCAGGGCAAGTTAAACTGTTCTTGGAGCTGCTGCAATCTCCTACATGCTGTGGCTGAATGCCTGAAATGTCCTGAAATTTTACAGGCCACCCGAAGCATCTCCTGCACCTCACGGTTATTTCTTAGGAAGCTCTGCACCACCAAGTTGATGGTGTGAGCAAAACAGGGAATGTGTTGGAATTCACCCAGCTATAATGCTTGCACTATATTGTTGGCGTTATCAGAAATGACATATCCTGGGGAGAGTCCAAGAGGTATGAGCCATGTAACAATCACATCTCTTAGTTTGCGTAACAAATTGTCAGCTGTATGCCTGTTAGTGAAGCCGGTGATACAAAGAGTGGCCTGCCTGTGACAAATGTTACGTAGTGCTGCTGTTGTTCCTGCTTGTGAAGGTGAATGACCAACCCAGTGGGCTTTCACAGTCATATAGTCTTTGGTTTGCCCACTTCCACTTGTCCACATATCTGTGGTTAAGTGGACAATAGGCAGAATGGCATTTTTGTTGCTATGGTATACTGAACTAAAATTACAAGCATTTGATAAGTGTCAAGGGCTTTTATTGACAATTACACTAAATTTATGCAAAGAGTCAATATTTGCAGTGTTGACCCTTCGTTTTGAAGACCTCTGCAAATTTCCCTGGCATGCTGTCAATCAACTTCTGGGCCACATACTGACTGATGGCCGCCCATTCTTACCTAATCAAGGCTTGGAGTTTGTCAGAATTTGTGGGTTTTTGTTTGTCCACCTGCCTCTTGAGGATTGACCACAAGTTCTCAATGGAATTAAGATTTGGGGAGTTTCCTGGCCATGGGCGTAAAATTTCGATGTTTTGATCCCCGAGACACTTTATCACTTTTGCATTATGGCAAGGTGCTCCATCATGCTGGAAAAGGCATTGTTTGTCAACAAACTGTTCTTGGATGGTTGTGAGAAGTTGCTCTTGGAGGATGTTTTGGTACCATTCTTTATTCATGGCTGTGTTCTTAGGCAAAATTGTGAGTGAGCCCACTCCCTTGACTGAGAAGCAACCCCACACATGAATGGTCTCAGGATGTATTACTGTTGGCATGACACAGGACTGATGGTAGCGCTCACATTTCCTTCTCCGGACAAGCATTTTCCAGATGCTCCAAACAAGCTGAAAGGGGAGTCATTAGAGAAAAAGACTTTGCCCCAGGCCTCAGCAGTCCAATCCCTGTAACATTTTGCAGAATATCATCATCATCATCATCATCATCGCCATTTATTTATATAGCGCCACTAATTCTGCAGGACTGTACAGAGAACTCATTCACATCGGTCCCTGCCCCATTGGAGCTTCAGCCTAAATTCCCTAACATACATTCAGACAGAGAGAGAGACGAAGGTCAATTTGATAGCAGCCAATTAACCTGCTAGTATGTTTTTGTAGTGTAGGAGGAAACCGGAGCACCTGGAGAAAACCCTCACAAATACAGGGAGAACATACAAACTTAACACAGATAAGACAATGGTCGGGAATCGAACTCATGACCACAGCGCTGTGAGGCATAAGTGTTAACCACTAAGTGACCGTGCTGCCCATATCAGTCTGTCCCTGATGTTTTTCCTGGAGAGAAATCGCTTCTTTGCTGGCCTTCTTGACACCAGGCCAACCTCTAAAAGTCTTTACCTCACTGTGCGTGCAGCTGCACTCACACCTGCGGTAGCTGAAACAACTTTAGGAGACGATCCTGGCGCTTGCTGGACGTTCTTGGACGCCCTGAAGCCTTCTTCACAACTATTGAACCTCTCTCCTTGAAGTTCTTGATGATCCGATAAATGGTTGATTTAGGTGCATTCTTACTAGCAGCAATACTGTGAAGCCATTCTGTACAAAGCAATGATAACTGCACGTGTTTCCTTGCATGTAACCATGGTTAACAGAGGAAGAACAATTATTTTAAGCACCACCCTCCTTTTAAAGCTTCCAGTCTGTAAATCTAACTCAATCAGCATGAAAGAGTGATCTCCAGCCTTGTCCTCGTCAACACTCTCAACTGTGTTAACGAGAGAATCACTGACCTGATGTCAGCCAGTCCTTTTGTGGCAGGGCTGAAATGCAGTGGAAATGTTGTTTTTGGGATAAAGTTCATTGCAATTCGTCTGATCACTCTTCCTGACATTCTGGAGTATATGAAAATTGCCATCATAAAAACTGAGGCAACAGATTTTGTGAAAAATATTTGTGTCATTCTCAAAACATTTGGCCATGGCTGTACAGTCTCATAGCAAGAGTATATATTTAGTCTATCAGGAAATTGGCTTATAATTTGATGTAGATAATGGTACTGTGAGTTTGCTCTTCCAGAGTGCTATCTGTAGGGATCCTTGTTCGGAGTGTGTCAGGATCATCCATTTTTAGAGCCCTAAAATGATGACCGTGGGTGGTTTTGGCGCCAAAATATAACGCGTCAGAACTGTTAACCCCTACAGCACTCAACAGAACCCAAGATGGCAGCAACACTGATTCCACACTCACAAAGCACTAAAATTGTGAGAATGGCAGTCCGGTGATACTGGCTCAGAGGAGAATATGTGGCAATATTGCGTTTGCCAGGGTGGGCAGCAAGAGACAGGGAAGTGTGAAAGATTGGTGACTGGATTAGCCTGGTCACAGGCTTGCTTAAGAAGGTCCTCTGCAACGATGGGAGCTGCTCTCTTTGTAGCGAATGCCGTTGTGCTCCTGTGTAAGGTAATGTTAGGGAGCCCTCTCGTGAGAACTTAGGCAGTGTATTTGATCCGATCGTGTGTGTGCCACCCAACTGCAGGTAGGGACAGTGTTGCCAATGAATTGCGATGAAGGGGAAAGGAGGAAACAGCTAATAAAGGCCACCTCGCCTTGGGCCCTCCACTATTATTGCAAAACATGTTAATTATAAAAAAAAACAATTATTTGAGCATCAACATTCACCAATATTTATTCAAGGTTAAGTTTTTTAGATGGGGTATACGTGATCTTTGGTATGGGCGGAAACAGGAGCCAAAATGAGATTAAATACTTTATTTAGATAATAGACTGTGTGGAGATCTTGCTCTACCCAATCTCAAGCTATATTACTATGCACTAAGCTCTACCCAATCTCAAACTATATTACTATGCACTAAGCTCTACCCAATCTCAAGCTATATTACTATGCACTAAGCTCTACCCAATCTCAAGCTATATTACTATGCACTAAACCCTCCACCCACAAAGGCAATACTGGGCGCTGACTTTAGGTAATAGGAATTAATAATTATCCATTTGTACTAATAAATTAAAATGCAATAGACCAATCCTACTTAATACCTAAAGTGCTACGCATATTGCTGGAGCTATATAAATAAAATGATGATGAGGATGATACCTAAATACCTGACCTTTATAGCATGGAGAGGGTAATTTCTGCTTCTCAGTGCAATTTTGAGAAAAAGAAAACAAGCGCTATCACCTTCTCTCCAGTATAAAAACCACCATATGCAAGTTAATAAAAAACACAATTTATTAAACAGTTAAAAAATAAATAAACCAAACACATTGCATCCAATTCATCAAAGAGTAAAATAAATTCTTCAGTTCACGTATAATAATGGGACCCATTTCAGTCTTTCAATGTAGATCACCATTCACCATTATAGTGCACATACTGTATAGGGAAAGCTTTCCAATCAATGTTATTTTACAAGTTGACTCAAAACACACAGGAACATTGGTGTATATAAAAGTCACACACTTGGAAAACAATAGGCTTTTGTGATCACATCCACAATATGGGGAAGTTGAATAGAAATCTGCTGGATAAATTCCAGATCAAAAGTCTGAGTTGAGCAGTCTGTGTTGGCGGCTTTTTACACCATCGGCTACTGCCAAATTTTTAGCTTTGCATTGATCAACGTGTTCAAATCGCCAGCTGTTATCTGTTTCAGAATTAGCGCAGTATGTCACATAATGCTTTAGTGAACTTAAGACATACACCCCTCCAGATGCTATCAATGGGTAAGTAGGGGAGTAACGGTGCACCTCTCATAATACAGACAGTCCGTATATGGAATTCGGTGCATTTGATTTTGCATTATTCTGACATAGATCCAGAAACTCCATTGTGGGATATAGGAAATTACTAAAAATGGGGTGAATTCTGGAGCTGCTATGGGATAACTTAAGTTGGACCAGCTTTATATGCACAATCACGTAAAATGTTTTGAAAAAATTCAACCAGGGTATGGGGTCCCTAGAACAGCTTTTTATAAATATTTGCAGCTTTGTCATGGTTTGGGGTGGAGGGTGGGGGTGGAGTGCCAATTTTATCGGATGCCCCTATGAAAAACACTATACATTATGAGGACTAGTAAAAATATCTCTCATTTATACACTGTTAATAAAATAAATTTATGGGGATAATTTGCTGGCACTCCGATTAAAATGGGAAGGTGACCTTGGAGTAACAGTTTAACAGATGAGGAATGATCTGATGCATTAGAACATACCAAAGAAACAACATTTTGTGGTAGGTTTCATCAACTTCAGCTTTATATATATAGCATAGGGTGTATCTCTCGCCAGTCAGATTAATACAATTTAGTACAAGGGAGGAAACAAATCGCCCAAAATGTGGAGAAAGGCCATGTACTTTTTGGCATTTATTATGGGCTTGCCCCAAGATTCAGAGATTTTGGTTAGCAGTATTAAACTGCATACAATACGATCAATGTATTTGCACTCCCCAAAAATAACTATGTTTCGCTTAACACTGAAAAACCTCTTTGGCATAACGTAGCCAATATGTGGTTAATCTCCTCACCTTGGCCAAAGTAAGCATAGACAACTGGGATGGCACCTGAGGGCCACCCAGAGATGGGTTGATTTAGTCAACAAAACATTGGGTCATCGGTAGATTGTATTAGTAGAAATAATGAATCCAAATTCTTAAAAGTCTGGTCTAATTGGATTACATCACGATATGCATTCATTCGGGTAATGATTAATCTGGGTGTTCAGTTTTTTAAATGCTTTTGATTTATTAATTGTGTTCTATGTTTTATTATGATTCACTATCACTATATATTGTATACTATATAAGTAGTATTTTCTTGTTAGATTAGTGTATAAAACTTGTATGTGATTTCTATGTATTGTTTCTGAATGTATTTTTAGGAGACCCATGTACAGTAAATAATGTGTAATATTAGACCTTAACACTGAGTAGGTGTGTTCTAAATAGGACAAAGTGTAGAGGTCGAGAGTGCATAGAAAAATCTTCAATATGCCCTTATTCGGAGCTATAGCATACAGCACCAATCACACATTGTGCATGGTTAGTAGCAGTGATTATAATTTTGGTAATTATTATTATGGACACTTTTACAATGACGCCCCCACAGGCATGGTTTAAATGTGATCTTGTTAGGCTATAGTGGTGTCACAGTGTTATGAAATATATGAACCTGGGCACCAGGGAAAGAGAGGTGAGGAAACAGATGACGATGGATGAAGATAATTATACTGTTATGTTATTGCTGTACACCATGAAGAAGAGTTACAATTAATTGCAGCGTAATATTGCAGCAGTATAGGCTACGTGTTTTATACATCCTTTATTATGGGATGTAGTGTTGGAATTGATCTTTTCGTTGTGGACCGGAGAACTAGGTAAGAGGCTGGGAAACATTAACATGGATACTGAAAAAGATAGTGGTATGTTTTTGCTGTTAACCATACTAGAAAAATTTTGGTTCAGTCAACACATTTTTTTGAATGATGTCTTGAGTGTATATATTCAAAGCCTACCGTGTATGTTTGTATATATATTATTAGTTGTGCCTTTATATTAAGGTTGCATCTAATAAACAACATTCTGCAATGTTAAATCTGTGAGAGGGGGGGGGGCATGGTGTTTTTAGGGGCTATATTTTAAAAAGTATTAAAGCTATTAAGCATGCGAATGGAGAAGTGTCCAAAGGTGCCGCATGCCAAATTTCAGAAAAAAATAATAAAAAACGACAAATTTGGAATAATCTAAAGTTCAAAATGTCGCTGTTTTTTTCCACTTCCTGTTTTACAAGAGTCACCGGTTTTCTGTTTTTTTTTGGGAGAGCGTAACTCAGGGTACAGGAGGTTTAAAGACTTGAGGGTAAATGTATCAAGCTTAGAGTTTTCCGGCCGGTTTGAAAAACCAATCAGATTCTAACTATTATTTATTTAGTACATTCGACAAAATGACAGCTAGAATCTGATTGGTTGCTATAGGCAACATCTCTACTTTTCAAACCTGCCGGAAAACTCTCAGCTTGACACATTTACCCCTTGGGGACTGTTTTGTTAGAAAGCTATTAGGGCGGAGGAGTGCCTTTGAGGGTTTAAAATTTTGAGAACTTACAGATTTTTTAACATTTTAGTAAAATATGCCCCATTTTAAAGATAGGGGAATTCATAAGGTTGCGCATGTCAGTTAGATGTGTGTGCTGGGTGTACTCAGACTGGCTTCACTTGCAAGTACAAATATGGCTGACCCTCTCGCTAAGAAATTTTCTTCTGCCAGCAGGAGAAATTAGCCATTTTTGCCAGATACAGGGAGGATCTTCGGGTTTTTTGGGGCTGCAGGGGACACACATTTCTAGGCCTGGCACCGCTCTCATTATAAAGTTTAACAGGTCCGTCTGTGTCCGTACGGCTGTATCAGAGCCAGGTTAAGCCTCCCGCCCCTCAGTGACGTCAGTTAATTTATTCACTGCACTGAGGTGGGGGCGGGAGATTTAAAACTGCTCTGCAGTTCCTGCACTGATCGCACAGAGCCACGATCAGTGCAGGGGATAGGGTATAGGAAAATGGACTATGAACTTTTAATTATATGGAACCAGTGAAACATGAAAAGTGGTTTGTAGTTCATGCAATAAGTGAGGTGCTTTACACATTTCGTTTCATAGTATATGCTCTGATGCTCTGATAGTCTGGGTTAAAATTGTCAGCTCTGCACTTGTACATACTGCGGACGGACACCACCTGACAGAGTGCCCGAGGCTCCTAGTTCTCCCCTGCTCTGCAGTCAGATTGTCCCTGCCCAGGGTGCAGAGCCGACTCCTCAGTACAGATTATGGCAGCCCTAGGGGTAAATGTATCAAGCTGAGAGTTTTCTGGCAGGTTTGAAAATCCAATCAGATTCTAGCTATCATTTATTTAGTGCATTCTGCAAAATGAAAGCTAGAATATGATTGGTTGCTATAGGCAACATCTCCACTTTTCAAACCCGCCGGAAAATTCTCAGCTTCATACATTTACCCCCTAGTCTCAATGTGACGAGTGGCTCAGGGCTGCTCCGACTGTCAGTTCTAACTGTCCCTCAGCTACTTTCTCTCCCTGCATGGCGCTGGCTGTCCTGAGTTTAAGTCAGAGAGCCGTGATTGGTGCTGGGCTGCTGTATGAACAGTCACTGAGTTGGCTAAGCCCGCCCCCTCAGAATAGAGCCCACCCCTTTAGAATAGCTTGCGAGCCACCAGTGTATATCGGTGTATTTATTGTGGGCTGTGGGTTTTGTCACTCTAGAGCAGAGATGGACGGGCTCAGTTTCCTTAAAACCGACCCCACCCGAACTTTGGGGTTCCGAGTACTCTCGCGCCTATTCGGATTCCAAAACGAGGCAAATCGTCATTGTGACGTCGTCGGATCTCGGGAGTTTTGGAATCAATTTATACCCGCCTCCACTGCGATCTAGCACCATTTGAAAGAGGGACAGAGAAGGGTTAGGTCACAGTATAGAGCAGGCAAAGTGATAGAATAGAAATAGGAGGGTGGTAATTCTAATATAACAGTTATTGCACTGTATTTTTCTGAATTTGCACTACAAAGTGTTTGGGGTCTCATATACACCCTTATAAAACAGCTGAATTTCTGAGTGCTGAAATCCTAATATAGCAGTCATTGCACTGTATTTTTCTGAATTTGCACTAATAACTGTAGGGTCTAATATGGCGGTTCCCAAACTGTGCGCGCGGCACCCCTGGGATCCGCCGGCCAGACATAAAAAAAACAAAACACAGAAACTTACCAATACGTCGGGCGCCGGGACCCAGCAGCCTCCTCTCTCCTGCAGCTGTCACTGAATATCGACGTCAGTAACCAGCTGCAGGAGAGAGAGGAGACTGCTGGGTCCCAGCGCCCGACGGATTGGTAAGTTTCTGTGTTTTTTTTTATGGCTGGTGCCTGGCGCGGGGCAGAGTGAGAGGGATCGTGGCAGAGGAGAGGGACAGAGGATGGTGACAGCGGGACAGAGGAGGAGAGCAGAGGATGGTGACAGCGGGACAGAGGAGGAGAGCAGAGGATGGTGACAGCGGGGCAGAGGAGGAGAGCAGAGGATGGTGACAATGCGACAGAGGAGGAGAGCAGAGGATGGTGACAGCGGGGCAGAGGAGGAGAGCAGAGGATGGTGACAGCGGGACAGAGGTTGGTGACAGAGGATGGTGACAGCGGGACAGAGGTTGGTGACAGAGGATGGTGACAGAGGAGGAGAGCAGAGGATGGTGACAGTGGGACAGAGGAGAGGGACAGAGGATGGTGACAGCGGGACAGAGGATGGTGACAGCGGGACAGAGGAGGGGGACAGAGGATGGTGACAGCGGGACAGAGGAGGAGAGCAGAGGATGTGACAACAGGGCAGAGGAGGGGGACAGAGAGCAGAGGATGGGGACAGAGAGCAGAGGATGGGGACAGCGGGGCAGAGGAGGGTCACAGAGAGCAGAGGAGGGGCACAGTGGGGCAGAGGAGGGGCACAGCGGGGCAGAGGAGGGGGACACAGCGTGAGAGGGGCAGTGGAGGAGGACACAGCGTGACAGAGCAGAGGAGGGGTGACAGCGGGGCAGAGGAGGAAAGCAGAGGATGGTGACAGCGGGACAGAGGAGGAGAGCAGAGGATGGTGACAGCGGGACAGAGGTTGGTGACAGAGGATGTTGACAGCGGGGCAGAGGAGAGCAGAGGATGGTGACAGCGGGGCAGAGGAGGAGAGCAGAGGATGGTGACAGCGGGACAGAGGTTGGTGACAGAGGATGGTGACAGCGGGGCAGAGGAGAGCAGAGGATGGTGACAGCGGGACAGAGGTTGGTGACAGCGGGACAGAGGAGGAGAGCAGATGATGGTGACAGTGGGACAGAGGAGGGGGACAGAGGATGGTGACAGCGGGACAGAGGATGGTGACAGCGGGACAGAGGAGGGGGACAGAGGATGGTGACAGCGGGACAGAGGAGGAAAGCAGAGGATGGTGACAGCAGGGCAGAGGAGGGGGACAGCGGGGCAGAGGAGGGGCACAGAGAGCAGAGGAGGGGCACAGTGGGGCAGAGGAGGGGCACAGCAGGGCAGAGGAGGGGGACACAGCATGAGAGGGGCAGTGGAGGGGGACACAGCATGAGAGGGCAGAGGAGGGGACAGCGTGTGAGAGGGCAGAGGAGGGGGACATTGTGAGAGAGGGCAGAGGAGCGGGGACAGCGTGACAGAGCAGAGGAGGGGGACAGCGTGGCAGAGGGGGCAGTGTGAGAGAGGGCAGTGTGTCTGGATGCAGAGGGGGCAGTGTGTCTGGATGCAGAGGGGACAGAGTGCCTGAGGGCAGAGTGTCTGGATGCAAAGGGGGCATTTTTGCATACAACTAAATAAGTATTTCTGTCCTGACCTAAATACTTATAACAATTTTTTTACCCAACTACTTCTAAAACAGGACTGCTCAATAATTATTTTGGAGGGGTGCCTTGAAAAAATTTGGAGACTCTAAGGGTGCCGTGAACTGCAAAAGTTTGGGAACCACTGGTCTAATATACCCCCAAAGACAAGACGTGCTTTGGTCATTTTTTGTTAATCTACAAGTCCTTGCAGGCTTTTGTCTGAATTTGCACTACAAAGTGTAGGGTCTAATATACACCCAAAGATGAGTGCTCAACTGCTAAGAGTCATTGATGAAGAGGAAGACAAGCAGGCTTGTCTGTAGAATTTGCAGGCGTTATATAGATAACACCTAAAGAGAAGAGCTCCATTGCTCCATTGCTAATTGTAATTGCTGAAATAGAAATTATAGTCCTGTTTGGCTTGGTCTAAATCTGCAGTTACATTTTATTGTACCATAGCTCATACAGAAACAGGAGGGGTGGCATTGTTCTTGTCACTCTCCAGTCTCAGTCATAATGATACTAATCCTTCTACCACATGTACTAAAGTCTATGTTCAAGTGCATACTGTTTTTAAGTCAGGGAAACAAAAATGTAAATAAAAATATTGTACCTTTTTAAAGAAAAAAAACCTCTGTAAAAAAGATGAAAGTTTACTGTAGAAAAACATAAAATTGCCAACATGCCATTCTACCCAAAATATTACCAGGCATACCAGCATCAGGTAGCTCCCTTCTCTTAGCTAGATTTTAGTCCCTGCTGCATTCGACACTGTCATCATAATCACTCTCATCATTGTGTACATCTTCCTCAAACAATAGTAATTCATCCCCACTGGAATCCACCATCATAGACGTCTGTGTACTTTGATGTAATTGCCGATAATGGCCTCCTCATGGAATTTTGAGTTAATTTTATGGGAGCTGTCACAATTTTTGGGCAATTCTTTTAGAGCAGAGCAAATATCAAAATGTTGTGCTGACTCATCTGCATCACTACTGCGTGTCTTGGGAAAGCTAAGTTTTTTCAGAGAAGAAGTAGACGTCATTACAAGATGTTGATAGCTCTTGGATCCTGGCGAAGCGAATTAAGTACTTAATCTACAATTACAATATAGTTAGCAGATTTACTTAGTTTTATTTCGGCCATAAAATTTTTCTAGCTGCTTCTTAAAAAGTATAATTAAGGCAATCACTTAACTCAAGCTAACTGTGTCTGCACTCTCTTCACAGGTGACTACTTCACTGGACTAAAGTATATTCCCCTCAAATGCTAGTCTTCTTGTAGCTGCTGCATTCTCCTACATGCTGTTGCAGAATCACGAAAATTACCCTAAATTGTTTGGGACACAAACAACATCTCCTGCATGTCATTGCCATTTTTTAAAAGTTCTGTAACACCAAGTTGATTGTGTGAGCAAAACAGGAAATGTAATGAAATCCCCCCCTCCCCCCGCTGTAATGCTCTAACAATATTGGTGTCGTTATCAGAAATCACCTATCCTCAGGAGAGTCCAAGCAGGATTAGCCATGCTGCAATGACATCCCTTACTTTTTGTAACAGATTGTCAGCTGTATGCCTCTTAGTGCAGCCGCTGATACACAGAGAAGCCTACTTCTGAAAAATGTGACGTACTTGGGTACATGCTGCTCCTCTTCCTGCTGGTGAAGGCGAATCACCAACCCAGTGGGCTGTCACAGTCATATAATCTTTAGTTTGCCCAGTTCCGCTTGTCCACATATCTGTGGTTAAGTGTACAGTGGGTAGAATGGCTGACCTATATATAATGGTGTTTAAAGCATATAGGTCAGTGTAGGACCTGCATAGAATGAGGTGCCCTTGATGCTGGGATGCATACTTAAAAGTTTTGATCAAAATATGAACTAATACAACATATTTTTATTTTGCTAGACACCCACAGATATGCAGTGTAAAGGATAAGCACTGACAGCTGTCTTTTTGTTTTGTATATATATATGGGCATTTATATTGCCACGCAGCTGGTACCATATACAATATGGGATATACAGAGCGCGGGCTTATTGCCAAGCAGCTGGTACCATATATAATGTGGGATATAACGAGTGCGGGCTTGTTTTTTCTCTGGTTTTGTTTCAAAATATTGCCTTCTTGTCATAGCAGCTGTCCATCAAGCCTATTTAAGGCACATTTGGGTCCGGCTCTCAAGCCAGCCCTTGCTAGATGTAAACCCTTATACTTGGGAGGTGAGTGCATCTGATTTTAACTGGATTTTAATGGTGTTTAAGCATTAAGGTCCGTGTAGGACGTGCATATAATGAGGTGCCCTTGACGCTGGGATGCAGGCTTAAATGTTTTGATCAAAATATGAACTAATACCTCATGTTTTCATTTTGCTAGACACACACAGATATATATATATATATATATATATATATATATAACCAAGAAAAACTGATACCGAACACGGGGCGCTTAACCCAATACTGTATAGTAAGTGTATACAAGGTCAAATGTTATGGTAAGCACAAAGTCCAATTAACAGGAGGCAGCCAGTCCTAAATCAGATGGTGAGTGTGGATAATCTAGAAAAAAGTAAAAAGAACAGGGCGCTAAAATCTGTACTGTAGTAAGTTCCCAGATAGGGAAAACCGTGAAGTGAATACAGCACACACGTGAGTGAAGTGACTCAATTCCCAAGTGAGATCACCACTAGTTAAAGTTTCTGTGTACCAGATAAGAGACTTTGGAAAGCACAACTGACATGTTGGTGATGTTTTATGTATCTGCTTGGACAATCAATGTTAACTTCTCCTCAGCAGAATGACACCGATATCAGCTGGAACCTCAGATCATAAGCAAAAATAGAAAGATACTGGAATAGTGTAATACTGTGTAAAACAGTTTTAATTTAAAAACAGTAAGTAGCCCACTTACATAAAAACACTTGAAATATACATATAAAGGTTTCTTTAACCAGTACTCATCTGGACTGCATGGAATCCAATAGAATTGGCAACATAAAGTTCTTTCAGAATCCCTACAACCGCTTAGCTGGAGGGCAAATAACGACCAATGTCCATAAATCACCAGATGAGCTGACACAATCCTCAACGCGTTTCGTCCGTGTAATGTATGGACTTCATCAGGAGGAGCACAAATAGATAGATGTACACAGCACCAGGGCTCCAGTTTATATGCGCTGCCGCCATTGCAATAATCGGCACTGAGTGACGTCATATATATATATATCTGTATCTACTCCTTTACACCACTAAGTTTTAATATTTCACTTTTAATATATGCACTTTTAATTTATACGGTTAAAATGTTCTTTTAATGTGTGTTTTTTTCATTCATCTCATGTCTATTTTGGAATATACTAATCCTCATTACAGTCACTACTGACTACACATATGAGCTGTGCCTTCCCTAGTTAGTATTTATTTCTCTCTCATTTTTCCCCAGTAAATGTCATCAGAAGGTATGTGAATTGTATACTGCCAGCAAACACAGGAGACAGACCAATCCCACTGAATGACCTATAGAGGGCTGTGCACAGGAGATTCACTCACAATTTGATGGTTCATGAACATGTTTGCAGGGAAGAGTGAGATAGAAGTCCAAGGGCTAGATTTACTAAGTTGCGGGTTTGAAAAAGTGGGGATGTTGCCTATAGCAACCAATTAGATTCTAACTTTCATTTATTTAGTGCATTCTACAAAATGACAGCTAGAATCTGATTGGTTGCTGTAGGCAACATCTCCACTTTTTCACAGTTTAGTAAATATTCCCCTTGGTTTAGTGTGTGAATTGCAGGGATCTTATTTTCGCTTCTTTATAATAAAAATTGTCTACTTGTTTTTCACTTTAATTTTGTTGGTGTCAGAGTCACATTACAGGTGGAAACAGGTCTGACATGACTGATCCTGATTTCAGGCGTTATACCACAAACTGGACTAGTAATAAAGAAAAAAACTTAGAGATGGAAAACCACACAAGCCAAAAAATGGTACGAGCACTATATTGTGGTAAACCTGATTAAAGACATATGATAAGTCGGGGGGTGCACCCTACACTGTATTAGTTAATTTGAAAAACCAAAGAAAGGGAGGGGGGGGGGAAGGGAAAAAGTCAGTGTGATATGAGGCACTCCAAAATTGCTTGTTAAAATATAACTTTTATTAGATTGAATTTAAAATGGAAAGATTTGAGCGAAATGTTTAAAGAAAAAATAAATACAAAAAGTGATATGTGGTTAAAATGCTAAATATTTTGCAATGTCCCACTTGTCGTCCCTATCGACAAGTGGGACAAAGCTCCGTAGCTTTGTCAAGGCGAACTGATCCAAAGAAATGACAGCTGTTAAATAGTCTCTCAAAGAGGTGTGGCCAAAGTTTATGGGACCAATCGGAAAAAATTCCGTTATGATAGGTGTGTATATTTTCATTTTGTCCCCCCGTGGTTTTGATTGACATTTAAGTTGACCCTTAATCATTGATGCTATTAGAGTACAGATTGTTTCATTGGTTAATAGCAAAATGTGCTGTTTTAATGCTCATTTCATTTAATTCTGACTCCGAGAAATATCGAGTGATACTGAATCAGAAAAACCAATTAATCTCAATATCAGCAGTAACTCATGCCTTTTTATTATTTTTCATTTTCAATGTTTGATTACCGGTATTCACATCCGTTATAGTTATGCCTCAATCATAGAGAAATATATATTATAAGAATGACAAGATTCTATCTACATTGTGAGAAAGATTATCAATAAGCTATAATAATATAATCAAAGAGTTTTCACTCAAAATTTATTTCTCACTTGAGGTGATATAAATTTATTTCTCACTTGAGGTGGTATAATTGAATAGCTACAATAAACGGGGAGGGGGGGCATATCCAATTAATGGTAATTTTGTAAACCGAAAATAAAACAACAATGATAAAGATACCAATGATAATAATAAAAGACGTCCCTTCCATCTAGAGAGAATTATTCCATAGGGATTTAGCAAAAGAAAATAATGATATATCTAGGAAAATATATTGAGAGGACAAAATAAAATCAAAACTCTGACATATAGTAGGAGGATAATTATCCCTTTTTGTTTGGCAGATTTTGTAATATTCTTTTGGGACTCAAAAAAATATGTAGAAAATATAGAGTAATCCACAGGGATTATGTTAGTTAATAATGTCCCATCTTGAATATCCCGAAAAAGAGAGTAAATAACATCATAACTCAATATCATTAAGATAAATTAAAAAGGTTGCCAATTATGAAAGACACCGAAAGAGAAGTCCCATTAATTATTGATAGTTGTAAATACAATTACAGTTTAAACCCCAAGGAAGAAACATCGATAGGGCTATAGCCCATATTGATATTAAAAAATGATGAAACCATATGAATTCCTGAATATCACCAATGGCTGGGAATGAAGTTCGTAACCTACTATGAAAAAACTTGATACTCAAGGATCTTAAGAATTGAAAAAATCTTAAAGAATCTTAAAGAAAGGAAGCATAGCTATTATAATCATTAAGTCCATATGGAGCCATACTCCCCATCTGGAATATCATTTTTGTCTCTCTTTGCAGTAGCTGTTTTTGTAGGTCACCACCTCTAATTCCCAAATTAATTCTGCCATTGCAAATGCTTGCAACCCCTTCGGGTTGCCATCATGTTTGAACAAAAAATGTTTTGCAACTGTGGTAAGTATCTTAAGTTTATCTTTGTCCTTCTTACTGTTTCTTATGTTATTAACGTGCTCAAGTAACCTTTTTTTAAAAGGTCTGGTGGTCATTCCAACAATAAGGCAATAAACAACCCCTGAGGAGTTGCAATTCAGGAATTCCAATATTTTCCATTCCTTTGGATTAGTTCGCCTTCACAAAGCTACGGAGCGAAACGCGCGTTGGCGTTTTGTCTCACTTGTCCTCCTAGCATAGATTGATTAGAAGCACAGCAGGAATCGCTCCCCAGTTTCATTTTAGGCAGGGCATTTATCACAAAATCCTGCGATTCCTGCAGGCCGTTTCTACTATATATTGGCGCCTCGATATAGGCTTCATTAGCCAGATGCAGGTTAGCACTATTCATAAATAGTATCCTCGGGCTATCAATATGAGATACATGGTATCTGCTCTTTATTATTAGGAGATCAATATGATGGACATTAATTCTGTTACATTCAGGCAATAACTTTTATACCATTATTATTGCATCTTCTCCTTCAAGTGGATCGTATACATGTATACCAATTATTGAGGCTTTTCATAATTAGCGATTATTGGTCTTTGCAATTTATGCAATCTAGGGCTACTACAGCATATTCTATATTCTCTATATACAGCCCTTAGCGCTAATGTAGCGAGGGCTACTATAGCACATTGTATACCCTTTATATGCAGCCCTTAGCGCTATTGTAGCGGATACGATAGGGACGACAAGTGAGACATTGCAAATTATTTTGCATTTTAACCACATATCACTTTTTGTATTTATTTTTTCTTTTAACATTTCGCTCAAATCTTTCCATTTTAAATTCAATCTAATAAAATTTATATTTTAACGAGCAATTTTGGAGTGTCTCATATCACACTGACTTTTTCCCTTCCTCCCCCCCTCCCTTTCTTTGGTTTTTCAAGTTATACCACAAACACCTGCAATGTCAGTAAGGGTGTGAATACTTTTTATATCCATGTAGTGCTGGGGGTCCCTGGGGAGAGGCCATAAGTGAAGTGTACACTTGTGCTAGTGGATAACAATGTTGGGGGAGATGTCAGGATGACATTACCGTGCTCCTAACCAGAACCAACATAGTCTTATCTCATAGACACAGAGGATAGAGGATTATACAACTATACAGGACATTATGGAGGATGTTTATGTTTGTGGATAGACATATAAATGGTGGTGTCTTGCTGCTGTCATTTCTATCAATATTCTCTGGTTCTATCTGGAAGTTCTAGTTCTGTACAAGGTGAGAGTATGACAATGTCACCAGAGAGTTGTATTAACATCTCAAAGAGAAAAGTTGTTTATTACTAGAGATGAAAGTCATTGATGTAATTACATTTCTTCCAGCAACGTGATGTCAGTAATTTATTCACTGCACTAACAGATGTGCTGGGAGATGTTATCCCGTGTGCTTATAGTACAGTACATGCTCTCATCACACATACTGGTTATCAATGCATGAACAGGGAGAGGAGCGTAAGGACATATAGCAATAAGTTTCTTGTTACCTTTGCGTCAGTTAAGTGACTATTTATTTTATTTGATGATTTACAGTATTCTTATGCAGGTCCCCTGCTATAGAGCAATGTGATCCAGCACCAGACCATTCAGTGCGGGGACTATAGTGGCTTCCAGGATAATGAATAAAAATTGGGATCCTGTAGTGACAACTATAACATCCTCATGATCCTAGTATAATATGGAGTTTAATTCCACCTTACAAATAAATGATGGTGATATGATGGATATCAGGGTAACACTCTGCCTGGGGGTCAATCTTGTCTAGAACTGGCCCTAGTTCTTGGAGCCTTGTTTATTTCTTATATAATGGTGAGAGTATTGGATATTGTGACTGTCTTTATTTCATATGTAATATTTGTTTCTTTTTATGGTTTTATAGAATGTGTAAGACAAAGACTTGAATTAAAGTATTGACCAAAGTCCAGTACCCAGCACCTTGAAGGATATGAAACAATCAAGTAGTTGTGCTGGAGTAAACAGGCTCTGTGGCCCCCGGGTACTTAGGAAGCACCCCCTACATCTTCTCTCTCCACTATTTGGGTACCACATGAGGCATATTCTTGCTGCTGGTCCACATTGAACAAAGAAAGCCACAATTGAGGCAGTTCCTCCTAACCTAAGGAGGAAAATTCTGTATCCCGTCACTCTCTGTTATCATTACATGTTACTCCATTCAGTTGTCAGGCTTGTAAATGTCCCTTATTACCAGCAATTTGCATGGGTGATTAAAATTCTAAAAATTGTAACATTTTCATTTTGTCCCACAAAGGGAAACAACATCAAACGTACTAATCTCTGTGTGATATACACTGTGGATGTATGGGGCTATATCTGTTCATTCTGTGAGGGCAGAGAGACATTACATGGTAGTGCCGAGGAGTCATCACACCAAGGACATGGTTGTATTGAAGATCTACTGGACCCATCTCAGATCAGCTGCTGGACCCAGAGTGTTCAGCTGTCATTGCTGTTACCATCTCTGTTCCTCCGGTGCTGATGTCTGCAGCCTCCTTGATGGTAGCACCAGCCGACACACCTTCTGTGGACATGTGAAACAAGTGCCCTGGCTCTGTGTCCAGCAGTGAGTATGATGCCAAACAAACATACCAGGCACACAGCTACTCTGAGCTGGTGGAAAACCAAAGAGTGCCCGTGCGGCATAAAAGTGTCCAGCAGACAAATGGATACAATTGTGCAAAATTTTATGTGCTGTGTATACACATATTATAATTAGCAAATTACCCTGATCATTTAGTTTCTTTCCTTCTGTTTAAGCATTATTTTTATAATAAACATAACAAATAATAAATGTCTTATGAAATAACGAATACACACACAGTATGAGCATAAAATTTACTAAATATTAACTATATTTAAACTACAATTTTTAACAATTAATTAATAATGATTATTTGCTTCATCCAGCAGGTTCAGCAACTTGTTTCATAAAACACTTCAGGCAATGAGGTCTGTAGGTGCAAAAAGATAAAATATCAATGTACATTGTGTTAGTTTACCTCCTCTATTCATAGTGATATTTCAATATTATGTATTAACAATAGTAATAAAGGAACACATAGTAAAATGGTCCGGTAACCCATAGCATCCATTTATATAAAAGCTTTCATTAATGTGACTACACCAGGCTACTAATGGCTGAATGGGTCCCATGGAAAGTCTAATGTGAGACCTGAAGACTCAGGTCGGAGCTGGTGAGAAATGTAAGTCCTCATGTTACTAATCTCCGCAGAATATAAAGTGTTGTAGAGTCACATGTATAAGAGCGCTCCTTGCTGTGCAGAGGGGAACATGGACATATCTGTTCTACAAAAGGACATGTCTCACCAGCTCCGAGCTGAGTCTTCAGGTCTCACACTATACTTTCAATGGGACCCGTGTTACACCTCCCACTCACGTGTGTGCGTGTGCCCAGTGTGTGTGACAGGTCGGATGCACATAAATGATCTGATCTGGTCAGAACCTGACCGTGCATTGATAACACATAAATATATATTATGCAAAGTCATGCGGGCATCTAAGTACATGCACACACTGGATTGTGGACCAATCATACAATCTATGTGCAGGACCCAACAATACCTTAAATGGTCCTGAAATAATAATACTGGTCAGTATGTTATAATATTAATCATGAAACATGATAATTACCTGATTTTGGGGTGATGACACGCTGGGTAGGTTTCTTGCCTCAGGATTGCTGATAGCTTCAACTACCTCTGTCTTTATGCTCTGCAAAACATACATAAATACATTATATTTCTAGATAAGAGTAGTAAGACTAAAGGACTGATTGTATTACACCACCAGCATGAAACAGGGCTGTATGTACTGTGACAGAAGCACTGGGAAAGAAACGAATGGCAGGTATTTAAGACCTAGATTTCTGTCATTTATATTTTAAACCACTGGAGAGAGATTGCTTAGGTGTGTGGGGAAAGCTTCCCAGTGCAGGTTTCAAAGCAGACTTACTAGGAGTTGCACCTGCGTGCTGCCTTTAAAAGGCTGCAGCTCTGATCACACCCTCTGTCATTGTCTGGGAAGGAGGTCAGGTGGCTCCTGAGAGAAACTGCAACTTTGAACGGGATAATGTGACAGAAATCTGCACTATCCACGTATACACCGGACAAGTATAATTATATAACACCTCTCACCACACTGACATGTGGACGACCTCTAGGAAACATGCATCCAATATTTAATCATATTTTTATTCCAGAGTATGAGATCATTATGTAGATACCCCGGTGTATCCCCATAATAAGTCGCCTTCTTGTTGTCATTGTGTTACTCACCATTGTAAAGCAGCAGGCTGCGTACAGAGGAGTAGATATACACCCGATAAATGATGTCACCAGGACCACAATACTAAGCACCGTTATTAAAGAAATGTAATAAATAGTGGATGGAGGAGAGACAGTAATCACCTGTGTGTATAATTCTGTCTGCCTTGTTCTTTATCACAGTAACTTATACCTAGACATGTATGTTATAACTTAATACACAAGTAATATTGTCATTAATAATTACTAACAATGACAGAAATGTGTTTCTTATATATCATTACATATCCCTATATAGGAAACTGATGTGTATAAATGTCATTCTGCGCAGTGCTATGCTGTATTATATTTGTATGACATTTCCTCCTATGTGCACACTACCATCGCTGTCCATGTAGTACACGGTCATATTAAACAGTACTATGTCCCATCTGTGCAAACAGCGATCAAACATTCAGAGATATATATTGTATCCAATTTATTACATCACTAATAGATCCGCAATTACATAGATCTAATAGTAAGAACTACATAAGACTTGTTAGAAGTTACGGTACACTTTGTCTGCAGTATAAGACCCATTTTTGTGGGAATCTGACTAAGTATTAGTGAACTGTGGCTTCAGAAAAATGGTCGTTATTCTTCTTACTTATGTTTTGGCTCCAGTGTTTCTGTTAGACTAGGAAAAAAGTAAATGCAGTTTCTTGGCTGCTAAAAGTGAAGCACTGGGAGAGTAACTGTAACACTAATTGTATTATTTTGTGCTATTTAATTGGATGTAAGGTGAGATTAGTAATCATATGTAAAGTTATATTAACTTACTAGGTATTATGTTAGTTTGGAAAGATGGTCAAGATTGATGTAATTAAAGGTGGTAAATATTAATGTGGGTTTTTAATGTGCAGCTTACATTATCCCTAATTGGGTTTTATTCACCTATGTTATTACATTTATATACATTGTGCTTTTTGGCCTTTGTGCTGTTCTGTAAATACAATTACTGGCATGTTAGGTAAAGGTGCTGTACAGTTATATACAAGTGACACGTCTGCACCATAAAGTCATGTTCTTTCCCAGTGTCCTAATACCAATTGCTGGGAGAAGCCACGTTCCTGTCTTCTGTCCAGTTCTTTGACATAAAGGATACGTGCAAATCATCTCAGCTCCCACATCCTCCATCCAGTTCCCCAGGATGTACATTATGGAGAATACATGGAGGATGGCCGAGTGCACACATAGGTTGCTGAAGAAAATGATGTACAGATGAGATTTCTTCATGCATGTAGGGTTCTATAGAGACAAAACATAAAGTACCACATTCATTAATGTTAGTGATGGTATTATAATTCAATTAAAAGAAAAATACAGGTAACAGATGTTGGGCAGTGCCCCCATATTAGCTGATGATCTCTCTGCCATAAGTACGGTTAGCGGAAAGATGGCAGCCATGCTTGTGTTGCCTAGCAACATGATGCGCTGCAGGGGGCACTGGGAGAACTAGAAGCCATTTATTTGGCTACTATTATAAATACTACACACGTTATAATGTCACTGTTGTGGTAATTATCATGTACCTCTGCTGCCGATGGCCAAGCGCCAATGATAGGCCAGTCGATGGCCCTCAGTCTTATCATTGTATGGAAGCAGCAACCTGCAATGACAATACAATATGTCACTAATAATTCCCTACTGATAAATTATATAACAAGTACAAACAATTTATAGAGAAGGATGTCCCCTAAGGACCAATATACCTGTGACCAAACTCATTTTAAGTTATTGTATAAAATTGGCGATATATTGGAGTAACTGGGCCCCATGACCAGTTTTGCTGTATTAAACTTACAGTTTGTGATGCTAAAATGGGGATTAGAAAACACAACTTTTCTGATTGTTCAGTATACACAATGTTAATAACAATTAAATTGTTAAAAAAAAGTGTCAGAAAAGTTCTTTTGAACTAAACAATGTGCGCTCAGGTAATAAGATAATAATCTTCCATTTTTCTGATGCATGAAAAACAGGGTTTGCTGTAATTGTGATGAAACTAATGGGAAACATGAAGCGTTATATAATGTTATCTCCCTTGTGCCCATTGACTAGTAATATTAATATCACAGTGCTCACCTCTCCAAGATCTCCTTAGATTGACATAGGCCACAACTATAGTCAGCAGTATCTGAATGTGGAAAGTCAACCCGGCTGATAGTGGGACTACTATGGTGTGGTGCTGAGCCAGCCAAATACATCTAAACAGGAAGAAAATATATCTAATGATATGCAATAATCTTATTACTATTACTGTATCCTAATATTCCTTTATTTTACTTTATTTCCTCCATCTTATTCATAGATATAAACATGACTGAGAACTCATCACAGAGGGATAAAGAAACAGGTAAGAACTGTACAATGAAAGGCCATAGTAACATCCATGACCACATGACACAGTGTGTGGCCCCGCAACATAGGGGGCCCTGAGTTCAGAGGAGAATACTCCCTTCAGTCTGACTGTAAAGTGATTTATACAAGGAACATAGAATAGCCCAGACAGGTCTGTCAGATTGGTAGAGATGTGATTAGTGTATTATAATGCTGGATATTATAAAACATAAACTTTGGTATGTAAAATCCTCTTTATAGCTAAACTGCTGTTTACAGGTAAAGCACAGATGAGATATTTGATATATTTTAGTGGAGACAGAGAGAGATTCCACACCTGGTACTATCATTGTATTAGTTATATGACATGATCTACTAATCTGACTCACTTATTACTTAATTGGAATGGTTTCCATTGAAATACACACAGTACTCACGGGAAGCTGAAGAAAAGTCCGTTAACTAGTAACAGAATAAAAAGGTAGGTCAGCAGATGGCTCATCTGTCGAACAGAGGACTTGCGACAACACATCTTCTTCACTCGCCTGTCACCAACTGCCCAGATTCCAGTATATACAACCTGTTTTCTAGCAGCAGCGGAATCCAGGAACATTGTGATGTCACTGCATTGTAATGTCATGTGGGTTCCAACCAAGCTGGTACACCGGGCATCATTACTGAGACATGGTGCCCACAACATGGCACTGGAGGATAACATTGGGTTTACCAGTATCTATAAAGGACTAACTTAATATATAAAACCTGGCTGCCGTGCTTCATATTCTCTACCAGTGACAGACACCAATTAGGTTACTTGGTCTTCAGTGTAAAATAATCTAGTATTCAGGGAATACCACACTCATCATGTACTATAGCTAACACATTGTACTACTATAACTACAGCATGTACACCAAACACGTCATACTGTGCATTGCATGATACATGTTCATATCTGTTACACGTGTTCTCTTAGAGCTGTGTGTCAGTGACATAGGGACACATTTCATTTAAAGCGCTTAAAGGCTACGTCCACGGTTACTTATTTCTCTACTATGTACCTCCACATAGCATAGTATGTGATGTAATACATCTCCTCACCTACCTGCTTTACTTTTATCATTACAGGTATCAATGGTTACCTCTAACTGCCTAATCCATCTGCAGGAATGTTGCTGGATGTTATGTAAACTAGTAAAGGTCAGACACCAATGAGGTATATGAACGTCTCTCCCACAGCCGCAGAATGTATTTCCTATATCAGGTGAAGGATGCTTGGAAGGGGCGTGGCTCACATTACAAATAACAATTTATACCGGCGGTGTGACTCTCCTGACATCAGAGATGATGCGGCAGGAGGGAGAGGGGGATAGTGCTGCGGTATAGTACCTCTTGTCGGTTGGTTATGATAGCAGATAGATAGTAATGGCAGGGTGATACTATCACACTCAGTCCATGGGCGCCTACTCCACAGCTGCAGGTGACCCCACGTTTTGTGCAGCATTCTGCCATACAAGTCACTCTCCCCACAGAGTCACTTACTTACACGCAGGGCTGCTAAGAGGAATTCAGGGCCCCGGTACAACAAATTCATGGGGTCCCCCTTATAGTTGAAAATGTAAAAAGAATTTGTGGCTGTGCGGCAGCACAAAGACACTGTTAGGTGCTAGTGGGGGTGTTTATACAATTGGGGCGTGGCTATGTATAATTGGGTGTGGCTACCAGATGACAAGCGCTAGGCCACCCTCCTACAGAAGAAAAACCTGCATTGTTGTGAACACCACTGAACAGTCACCAAAAATTGGGATTAGCCCACTTGAATCACAACATTTCACACACTCTCCTGCTTTCTCCTATCTGTTCTTCTCATTTTCACCAGCTGTGGTTGCAGATTTCTTTAGTTGCAGCATCTCTGGATCCTGAAATGTTGGAAGCCCTATTTGGAAAAAAAATGGCTACATTTAGAAAATTACAACCAGCCCCGGCGTTAAATAAATACCACCCACAAGTAATAATTAGGCCTTCCTCCAGCCCCAACATTAAGGCAATAGTATTCCCATTTAATAAATAAACCTATTTCCCTCCCTGCAAATTAGAGATGCTCACTGACCCCCGTGTTTATGTTTTGGTTTTTGTTTTGGATCTGGATTACCGTCGTGTTTTGGTTTTGCGAAATGGCCCTTGAATGTTTTGGTTTTGTTTGGTTTTGTTTTGCAATTTTGTTTAAAAAATAAAGTTTTTGGGCATGAAATAACCAAATTTAGTGCTCCACCTGTTTCTTGGATAGTTAATGTAATTGTAAAGCTAATAAATTATCAAGAAAACAATTTAATTCCTGGTAGGCCGTCATTAATTCTACACACAAACCAGATTGTCTTCCTCTCCATCTATGCATATTGGCAATGCAGCCATCGTCTTTGGGTGTATATTACACCCTACACTTATAGTTAAATATGTAAAGAAATGGACAAAGGCAGTTTGGTTTCTGTCTCTCTCGGCCCCTCTTCACTTGTAGAAAATACCAAAAAATTCAGCCGTTATAGACTGTAAAATATTAATTGAAAAGGAAAAGGCAGTTTGGTTTCTGTCTCTATAGGCTCCCCTCCACTTATAGAAAATACAAAAAAATTCAGCCATTATAGACTGTAAAATATTAATTGAAATGGACAAAGCCAGTTTGGGGTCAGTCTGTGTATGACACCCTACCCTTAATGAGAAATTGCCAAAACAGCAGCCTTTCAAGACGGTACGTGATATAGAAATGCCCCAAGTCCCTTTCCTCTTTGGGGGTAGATTGCACCCTATACTTAAATAGAAAGTTTTAAAAAGATGCTATCATCATCATCTTCAGCTTCATCCTCACCCTCATCAGTGTGTACGTCATCATCACAGACTATCAATTCATCACCGCTTGAATCCGCCATTAGAGAACAGTCAGTGCTTGGATGTCTTGGATGGTGAAGGCCTTCCTCGTGGAAGATGTAGTTCATTTTTATAAACATAATTTTCTCCACATTTTTGGGAAGTAACCTTCTACGGCAATCACTGACTAAGTTACCGGCTGTGTTGAACACTCGTTCAGAGTACACACTGGAGGGTGGGCAGCTTAGGTATTGCAAAGCAAGTTTGTACATGGGTTTCCAAATGGCCTGCTTTTCTTCCCAGTAAGGAAAGGGACTGTCTGACATTTTCATATCAATTACATCTTGAAAATAATTCTCCACCATCCTTTGCATGTTAATACTCGTATTGGATGGAGTTATGGGCAGGGTCACACATTTTTTTGAAAAATCCTTCAAACCAGCCCAGATGTTAAACTGGTGTGGTCTGCCCCCTGCGTCTTCCCTGCTTCTTTTTGGAAAATTAAATTTTTTACAAGCAGCAGCTGCTTGAGAAACTGAAGGAGGACACGTCGTCAAGTCAAGGCCCAGTTCAGCGGCCAACTTGCTGAGCAATAGCTCCTTGCAAAAGTTCACATCTCGCTCATTTTGAAGCAAAGACTCAATGTAGGTCTTAAACCTTGGATCAAGCACAGTGGCCAAAACGTAGTGATCCGAGTTCAAGATTTTAATAACTCGAGGATCATTGTGAAGCGAATTAAGTACTTGATCTACAAGGTCAACATACTTTGCGGAATTGCTTGCTTTCATCTCCTCCTTCAGCTTCTCAAGCTGCTTTTCCAATAATCTAATTAAAGGAATGACTTGGCTCAAGCTAGCAGAGTCTGCACTCACTTCACACATCACAACTTCAAATGGTTTCAGCACCTTGCACAACACTGAAAGGATTCCCTACTGTGCAAGAGTGAAATACATCCCCCCTCCTTTCCCAATGTCATGGCTTGTGCATGGCTTGGATGGCTTTGCGCTGTCCCTCCATCCTCTGAAGCATGTACAGGGTGGAATTCCACCTAGTTACCACCTATTGCTTAAGTTGGTGGCAGGGCAAGTTAAACTGTTCTTGGAGCTGCTGCAATCTCCTACATGCTGTGGCTGAATGCCTGAAATGTCCTGAAATTTTACAGGCCACCCGAAGCATCTCCTGCACCTCACGGTTATTTCTTAGGAAGCTCTGCACCACCAAGTTGATGGTGTGAGCAAAACAGGGAATGTGTTGGAATTCACCCAGCTGTAATGCTCGCACTATATTGTTGGCGTTATCAGAAATGACATATCCTGGGGAGAGTCCAAGAGGTATGAGCCATGTAACAATCACATCTCTTAGTTTGCGTAACAAATTGTCAGCTGTATGCCTGTTAGTGAAGCTGGTGATACAAAGAGTGGCCTGCCTGTGACAAATGTTACGTAGTGCTGCTGTTGTTCCTGCTGGTGAAGGTGAATGACCAACCCAGCGGGCTTTCACAGTCATATAGTCTTTGGTTTGCCCACTTCCACTTGTCCACATATCTGTGGTTAAGTGGACAATAGGCAGAATGGCATTTTTGTTGCTATGGTATACTGAACTAAAATTACAAGCATTTCATAAGTGTCAAGGGCTTTTATTGACAATTACACTAAATTTATGCAAAGAGTCAATATTTGCAGTGTTGACCCTTTGTTTTGAAGACCTCTGCAAATTTCCCTGGCATGCTGTCAATCAACTTCTGGGCCACATACTGACTGATGGCCGCCCATTCTTACCTAATCAAGGCTTGGATTTTGTCAGAATTTGTGGGTTTTTGTTTGTCCACCTGCCTCTTGAGGATTGACCACAAGTTCTCAATGGAATTAAGGTCTGGGGAGTTTCCTGGCCATGGGCGCAAAATTTCGATGTTTTGATCCCCGAGACACTTTATCACTTTTGCATTATGGCAAGGTGCTCCATCATGCTGGAAAAGGCATTGTTTGTCAACAAACTGTTCTTGGATGGTTGGGAGAAGTTGCTCTTGGAGGATGTTTTGGTACCATTCTTTATTCATGGCTGTGTTCTTAGGCAAAATTGTGAGTGAGCCCACTCCCTTGACTGAGAAGCAACCCCACACATGAATGGTCTCAGGATGTATTACTGTTGGCATGACACAGGACTGATGGTAGCGCTCACATTTCCTTCTCCGGACAAGCATTTTCCAGATGCTCCAAACAAGCTGAAAGGGGAGTCATTAGAGAAAATGACTTTGCCCCAGTCCTCAGCAGTCCAATCCCTGTAACCTTTTGCAGAATATCATCATCATCATCATCATCATCATCGCCATTTTTTTATATAGCGCCACTAATTCTGCAGGACTGTACAGAGAACTCATTCACATCGGTCCCTGCCCCATTGGAGCTTCAGCCTAAATTCCCTAACATACACTCAGAGAGAGAGACGAAGGTCAATTTGATAGCAGCCAATTAACCTGCTAGTATGTTTTTGTAGTGTAGGAGGAAACTGGAGCACCTGGAGAAAACCCTCACAAATACAGGGAGAACATACAAACTTAACACAGATAAGACAATGGTCGGGAATCGAACTCATGACCACAGTGCTGTGAGGCATAAGTGTTAACCACTAAGTGACCGTGCTGCCCATATCAGTCTGTCCCTGATGTTTTTCCTGGAGAGAAGTCGCTTCTTTGCTGGCCTTCTTGACACCAGGCCAACCTCTAAAAGTCTTCACCTCACTGTGCGTGCAGATGCACTCACACCTGCCGTAGCTGAATCAACTTTAGGAGACGATCCTGACGCTTGCTGGACGTTCTTGGACGCCCTGAAGCCTTCTTCACAACTATTGAACCTCTCTCCTTGAAGTTCTTGATGATCCGATAAATGGTTGATTTAGGTGCATTCTTACTAGCAGCAATACTGTGAAGCCATTCTGTACAAAGCAATGATAACTGCACGTTTTACCTTGCATGTAACCATGGTTAACAGAGGAAGAACAATTATTTTAAGCACCACCCTCCTTTTAAAGCTTCCAGTCTGCAAATCTAACTCAATCAGCATGAAAGAGTGATCTCCAGCCTTGTCCTCGTCAACACTCTCAACTGTGTTAACGAGAGAATCACTGACCTGATGTCAGCCAGTCCTTTTGTGGCAGGGCTGAAATGCAGTGGAAATGTTGTTTTTGGGATAAAGTTCATTGCAATTCGTCTGATCACTCTTCCTGACATTCTGGAGTATATGAAAATTGCCATCATAAAAACTGAGGCAACAGATTTTGTGAAAAATATTTGTGTCATTCTCAAAACATTTGGCCATGGCTGTACAGTCTCATAGCAAGAGTATATATTTAGTCTATCAGGAAATTGGCTTATAATTTGATGTAGATAATGGTACTGTGAGTTTGCTCTTCCAGAGTGCTATCTGTAGGGATCCTTGTTCAGAGTGTGTCAGGATCATCCATTTTTAGAGCCCTAAAATGATGACCGTGGGTGGTTTTGGCGCCAAAATATAACGCGTCAGAACTGTTAACCCCTACAGCACTCAACAGAACCCAAGATGGCAGCAACACTGATTCCACACTCACAAAGCACTAAAATTGTGAGAATGGCAGTCCGGTGATACTGGCTCAGAGGAGAATATGTGGCAATATTGCGTTTGCCAGGGTGGGCAGCAAGAGACAGGGAAGTGTGAAAGATTGGTGACTGGATTAGCCTGGTCACAGGCTTGCTTAAGAAGGTCCTCTGCAACGATGGGAGCTGCTCTCTTTGTAGCGAATGCCGTTGTGCTCCTGTGTAAGGTAATGTTAGGGAGCCCTCTCGTGAGAACTTAGGCAGTGTATTTGATCCAATCGTGTGTGTGCCACCCAACTGCAGGTAGGGACAGTGTTGCCAATGAATTGCGATGAAGGGGAAAGGAGGAAACAGCTAATAAAGGCCACCTCGCCTTGGGCCCTCCACTATTATTGCAAAACATGTTAATTCTAAAAAAAAATATTTTTATTTGCGCATCAACATTCACCAATATTTATTCAAGGTTACGTTTTTTAGATGGGGTATACGTGATCTTTGGTATGGGCGGAAACAGGAGCCAAAATGAGATTAAATACTTTATTTAGATAATAGACTGTGTGGAGATCTTGCTCTACCCAATCTCAAGCTATATTACTATGCACTAAACTCTACCCAATCTCAAGCTATATTACTATGCACTAAGCTCTACCCAATCTCAAGCTATATTACTATGCACTAAGCTCTACCCAATCTCAAGCTATATTACTATGCACTAAGCTCTACCCAATCTCAAGCTATATTACTATGCACTAAGCTCTACCCAATCTCAAGCTATATTACTATGCACTAAACCCTCCACCCACAAAGGCAATACTGGGTGCTGACTTTAGGTAATAGGAATTAATAATTATCCATTTGTACTAATAAATTAAAATGCAATAGACCAATCCTACTTAATACCTAAAGTGCTACAGAATTCGCTGGCGCTATATAAATAAAATGATGAGGATGATACCTAAATACCTGATCTTTATAGCATGGAGAGGGTAATTTCTGCTTCTCAGTGCAATTTTGAGAAAAAGAAAACAAGCGCTATCACCTTCTCTCCAGTATAAAAACCACCATATGCAAGTTAATATAAAACACAATTTATTAAACAGTTAAAAAATAAATAAACCAAACACATTGCTAGCCATGGAGCCCAGACTTGACTGAAGACGTGGCCTCTATCGTGGAGGTAGTATGTAATCTCCTCCATAGCGGCCACGTGCCAAATCTGCTTCTTGAGAGCCAAAAGGGATGGAGGTGAGGTATTTTTCCAATTAAGGGCTATGAGTGATTTGGCTGCTGTCAGGATGTGGGCAGTTAATTTCTTGGAGAATTTGTCCAGGTCTTGGGGAGGGAAACATAAAAGAAATATCCAGGGATCTTTCGGGATAGGAGCTTCAAAAAGGGTATTTAGGAAACTATGGACTGAATCCCAGAAGGTGGTGATAATCGGGCAAGACCACCAAATATGAAACATCGTACCCCTTTGGCCACAGTCCCGCCAACAGCAGGGCGAGGAAGAGGGAAACATTCTATGGAGTCTTGTGGGAGTGTAATACCAACGGTAATAAATTTTGTAAGAGGTTTCCTTGAGTTTAGTTGATATAGAGCATTTAGCTATCCCCAGTCTCATGTCCTCCCAAGCCTCTTCATCCGGGGGAGGACCAAGGTCCTTTTCCCACTCGTCTTCATGAGGGTTTGGAGAGGGAAGGGCAGAAGTGAGAAGAATGCTATATATTTGAGAAATCATGCCCTTGTCCAAGGGATGTTTTCTACAAAGAGATTCAAATGGAGTAAGGTCCTCTGAATGTATTTTTAAGAGACCCATGTACAGTAAATAATGTGTAATATTAGACCTTATTGTCCATGATTGAAAACATTTCAAATAAACTTGAAAAAAAGATATATGCGCTAACAGCATACTTGCCTACTGCTGAAAGCTTGTTTCCGGGAGAGGGAGCATGACTGGAGGGCGGGAGGGGGTGGGGCGAGGCCAATCGCGTCATTTTGCCCCCACCGCGAATCCGTAATTTACGTCACAGGGGGAGGGGCCAGAATGACGCGATTGGCCACGCCCCGCCGCCCAAAACGGCGTGATTCACCGAGAATCACGTCAAATGACGCGATTCTCTGTGAATTCCGGGATGCGGGAGAAATGTCAGCTCCTGCGGGAGCCCGGGAGACTGACCCGAATTTTGGGAGTCTCCCGGACTTTCTGGGAGAGTTGGCAAGTATGGCTAACACTGAGTAGGTGTGTTCTAAATAGGACAAAGCAAAGTGTAGAGGTAGAGAGTGCATAGAAAAATCTTCATAATGCCCTTATTCGGAGCTATGGCATACAGCACCAATCACACATTGTGCATGGTTAGTAGCAGTGATTATAATTTTGGTAATTATTATTATGGACACTTTTACAATGATGCCCGAACAGGCATGGTTTAAATGTGATCTTGTTAGGCTATAGTGGTGTCACAGTGTTATGAAATATATGAACCTGGGCACCAGGGAAAGAGAGGTGAGGAAACAGATGACGATGGATGAAGATAATTATACTGTTATGTTATTTCTGTACACCATGAAGAAGAGTTACAATTAATTGCAGCATAATATTGCAGCAGTATAGGCTACGTGTTTTATTCAACCTTTATAATGGGATGTAGTGTTGGAATTGATCTTTTCGTTGTGGACCGGAGAACTAGGTAAGAGGCTGGGAAACATTAACATGGATACTGAACAAGATAGTGGTATGTTTTTTCTGTTAACCATACTAGAAAAATGTTGGGACAGTCAACACATTTTTTTGAATGATGTCTTGAGTGTATATATTCAAAGCCTCCCGTGTATGTTTCTATATGTTATTAGTTGTGCCTTTATATTAAGGTTGCATCTAATAAACAACATTCTGCAATGTTAAATCTGTGAGAGGGGGGGGCATGGTGTTTTTAGGGGCTATATTTTCAAAAGTATTATAGCTATTAAGCATGCGAATGGAGAAGTGTCCAAAGGTGCCGCATGCCAAATTTCAGAAAAAAATTATAAAAAATGACAAATTTGGAATAATCTAAAGTTCAAAATGTCGCTGTTTTTTTCCACTTCCTGTTTTACAAGAGTCACCGGTTTTCTGTTTTTTTGGGGGAGAGCGTAACTCAGGGTACAGGAGGTTTAAAGACTTGGGGGTAAATGTATCAAGCTTAGAGTTTTCTGGCCGTTTTGAAAAACCAATCAGATTCTAACTATTATTTATTTAGTACATTCTACAAAATGACAGCTAGAATCTGATTGGTTGCTATAGGCAACATCTTTACTTTTCAAACATGCCGGAAAACTCTCAGCTTGACACATTTACCCCTTGGGGACTGTTTTGTTAGAAAGCTATTAGGGCTGAGGAGTGCCTTTGAGGGTTTAAAATTTTGAGAACTTACAGATTTTTTAACATTTTAGTAAAATATGCCCCATTTTAAAGATAGGGGAATTCATAAGGTTGCGCATGTCAGTTAGAGGTGTGTGCTGGGTGTACTCAGACTGGCTTCACTTGCAAGTACAAATATGGCTGACCCTCTCGCTAAGAAATTTTCTTCCGCCAGCAGGAGAAATTAGCCATTTTTGCCAGATACAGGGAGGATCTTCGGGTTTTTTGGGGCTGCAGGGGACACACATTTCTAGGCCTGGCACCGCTCTCATTATAAAGTTTAACAGGTCCGTCTGTGTCAGTACGGCTGTATCAGAGCCAGGTTAAGCCTCCCGCCCCTCAGTGACGTCAGTTAATTTATTCACTGAGCTGAGCTGGGGGCGGGAGATTTACAACTGCTCTGCAGTTCCTGCACTGATCGCACAGAGCCACGATCAGTGCAGGGGATAGGGTATAGGAAAATGGACTATGAACTTTTAATTGTATGGAACCAGTGAAACATGAAAAGTGGTTTGTAGTTCATGCAATGAGTGAGGTGCTTTACACATTTCGTTTCATAGTTTATTCTCTGATAGTCTGGGTTAAAATTGTCAGCTCTGCACTTGTACATACTGCGGACGGACACCACCTGACAGAGTGCCTGAGGCTCCTAGTTCTCCCCTGCTCTGCAGTCAGATTGTCCCCGCCCAGGGTGCAAGAGCCGACTCCTCACTACAGATTATGGCAGTCCTAGGGGTAAATGTATCAAGCTGAGAGTTTTCTGGCAGATTTGAAAATCCAATCAGATTCTAGCTATCATTTATTTAGTGCATTCTGCAAAATGAAAGCTAGAATATGATTGGTTGCTATAGGCAACATCTCCAATTTTCAAACCCGCCGGAAAATTCTCAGCTTGATACATTTACCCCCTTGTCTCAATGTGACAAGTGGCTCAGGGCTGCTCCGACTGTCAGTTCTAACTGTCCCTCAGCTACTTTCTCTCCCTGCATGGCGCTGGCTGCCCTGAGTTTAAGCCAGAGAGCCGTGATTGGTGCTGGGCTGCTGTATGAACAGTCACTGAGTTGGCTAAGCCCGCCCCCTCAGAATAGAGCCCACCCCTTTAGAATAGCTTGCGAGCCACCAGTGTATATCGGTGTATTTATTGTGGGCTGTGGGTTTTGTCACTCTAGAGTAGAGATGGACGGGCTCAGTTTCCTTAAAACCGACCCCACCCGAACTTTGGGGTTCCGAGTACTCTCGCGCCTATTCGGATTCCAAAACGAGGCAAAAACGTCATTGTGACGTCGTCGGATCTCGGGAGTTTTGGAATCAATTTATACCCGCCTCCACTGCGATCTAGCATCATTTGAAAGAGGGACAGAGAAGGGTTAGGTCACAGTATAGAGCAGGCAAAGTGATAGAATAGAAATAGGAGGGTGGTAATTCTAATATAGCAGTCATTGCACTGTATTTTTCTGAATTTGCACTACAAAGTGTTTGGGGTCTCATATACACCCTTATAAAACAGCTGAACTTCTGAGTGCTTAAATCCTAATATAGCAGTCATTGCACTGTATTTTTCTGAATTTGCACTAATAACTGTAGGGTCTAATATGGCGCTTTCCAAACTGTGCGCGCGGCACCCCTGGGATCCGCCGGCCAGACATAAAAAAAACAAAACACAGAAACTTACCAATCCGTCGGGCGCCGGGACCCAGCAGCCTCCTCTCTCCTGCAGCTGTCACTGAATATCGACATCAGTAACAAGCTGCAGGAGAAAGGAGGCTGCTGGGTCCCGACGGATTGGTAAGTTTCTGTGTTTTTTTTTATGGCTGGTGCCTGGCGCGGGGCAGAGTGAGAGGGATCGTGGCAGAGGAGGGGGACAGAGGATGGTGACAGCGGGACAGAGGAGAGGGACAGAGGATGGTGACAGCGGGACAGAGGAGGAGAGCAGAGGATGGTGACAGCGGGACAGAGGAGGGGGACAGAGGATGGTGACAGCGGGACAGAGGAGAGGGACAGAGGATGGTGACAGCAGGACAGAGGAGGAGAGCAGAGGATGGTGACAGCGGGGCAGAGGAGGAGAGCAGAGGATGGTGACAGCGGGACAGAGGAGGAGAGCAGAGGATGGTGACAGCGGGGCAGAGGAGGAGAGCAGAGGATGGTGACAGTGGGACAGAGGAGGAGAGCAGAGGATGGTGACAGCGGGGCAGAGGATGGTGACAGCGGGACAGAGGTTGGTGACAGAGGATGGTGACAGAGGAGGAGAGCAGAGGATGGTGACAGTGGGACAGAGGAGAGGGACAGAGGATGGTGACAGCGGGACAGAGGATGGTGACAGCGGGAAAGAGGAGGGCGACAGAGGATGGTGACAGCGGGACAGAGGAGGAGAGCAGAGGATGTGACAACAGGGCAGAGGAGGGGGACAGAGAGCAGAGGATGGGGACAGAGAGCAGAGGATGGGGACAGCGGGGCAGAGGAGGGGCACAGAGAGCAGAGGAGGGGCACAGTGGGGCAGAGGAGGGGCACAGCGGGGCAGAGGAGGGGACACAGCGTGAGAGGGCAGAGGAGGGGACACAGCATGAGAGGGGCAGTGGAGGAGGACACAGTGTGAGAGGGCAGAGGAGGGGACAGCGTGACAGAGCAGAGGAGGGGGGACAGCATGGCAGAGGGGGCAGTGTGAGAGAGGGCAGTGTGTCTGGATGCAGAGGGGGCAGTGTGTCTGGATGCAGAGGGGACAGAGTGCCTGAGGGCAGAGTGTCTGGATGCAAAGGGGGCATTTTTGCATACAACTAACTAAGTATTTCTGTCCTGACCTAAATACTTATAACAATTTTTTTACCCAACTACTTCTAAAACAGGACTGCTCAATAATTATTTTGGAGGTGTGCCTTGAAAAAATTTGGAGACTCTAAGGGTGCCGTGAACTGCAAAAGTTTGGGAACCACTGGTCTAATATACCCCCAAAGACAAGACGTGCTTTGGTCATTTTTTGTTAATCTACAAGTCCTTGCAGGCTTTTGTCTGAATTTGCACTACAAAGTGTAGGGTCTAATATACACCCAAAGATGAGTGCTCAATTGCTAAGAGTCATTGATGAAGAGGAAGACAAGCAGGCTTGTCTGTAAAATTTGCAGGCGTTATATAGATAACACCTAAAGAGAAGAGCTCCATTGCTCCATTGCTAATTGTAATTGCTGAAATAGAAATTATAGTCCTGTTTGGCTTGGTCTAAATCTGCAGTTACATTTTATTGTACCATAGCTCATACAGAAACAGGAGGGGTGGCATTGTTCTTGTCACTCTCCAGTCTCAGTCATAATGATACTAATCCTTCTACCACATGTACTAAAGTCTATGTTCAAGTGCATACTGTTTTTAAGTCAGGGAAACAAAAATGTAAATAAAAATATTGTACCTTTTTAAAGAAAAAAAACCTCTGTAAAAAAGGTGAAAGTTTACTGTAGAAAAACATAAAATTGCCAACATGCCATTCTACCCAAAATATTACCAGGCATACCAGCATCAGGTAGCTCCCTTCTCTTAGCTAGATTTTAGTCCCTGCTGCATTCTACACTGTCATCATAATCACTCTCATCATTGTGTACATCTTCCTCAAACAATAGTAATTCATCCCCACTGGAATCCACCATCATAGACGTCTGTGTACTTTGATGTAATTGCCGATAAGGGCCTCCTCATGGAATTTTGAGTTCATTTTATGGGAGCTGTCACAATTTTTGGGCAATTCTTTTAGAGCAGAGCAAATATCAAAATGTTGTGCTGACTCATCTGCATCACTACTGCGTGTCTTGGGAAAGCTAAGTTTTTTCAGAGAAGAAGTAGACGTCATTACAAGATGTTGATAGCTCTTGGATCCTGGCGAAGCGAATTAAGTACTTAATCTACAATTACAATATAGTTAGCAGATTTACTTAGTTTTATTTCGGCCATAAAATTTTTGTAGCTGCTTCTTAAAAAGTATAATTAAGGCAATCACTTAACTCAAGCTAACTGTGTCTGCACTCTCTTCACAGGTGACTACTTCGCTGGACTAAAGTATATTCCCCTCAAATGCTAGTCTTCTTGTAGCTGCTGCATTCTCCTACATGCTGTTGCAGAATCACGAAAATTACCCTAAATTTTTTGGGACACAAACAACATCTCCTGCATGTCATTGCCATTTTTTAAAAGTTCTGTAACACCAAGTTGATTGTGTGAGCAAAACAGGAAATGTAATGGAATCCCCCCCTCTCCCCGCTGTAATGCTCTAACAATATTGGTGTCGTTATCAGAAATCACCTATCCTCAGAAGAGTCCAAGCAGGATTAGCCATGCTGCAATGACATCCCTTACTTTTTGTAACAGATTGTCAGCTGTATGCCTCTTAGTGCAGCCGCTGATACACAGAGAAGCCTACTTCTGAAAAAATGTGACGTACTTGGGTACATGCTGCTCCTCTTCCTGCTGGTGAAGGCGAATCACCAACCCAGTGGGCTGTCACAGTCATATAATCTTTAGTTTGCCCAGTTCCGCTTGTCCACATATCTGTGGTTAAGTGTACAGTGGGTAGAATGGCTGACCTATATATAATGGTGTTTAAAGCATATAGGTCAGTGTAGGACCTGCATAGAATGAGGTGCCCTTGATGCTGGGATGCATACTTAAAAGTTTTGATCAAAATATGAACTAATACAACATATTTTTATTTTGCTAGACACCCACAGATATGCAGTGTAAAGGATAAGCACTGACAACTGTCTTTTTGTTTTGTATATATATTAGGGATGTGCACCGGCGACTTTTGAGGTCTCGTGTTTTGTGTTTTGGATCCGGATTTTCGTTATTTTTGAGGTTCGGATTTGTCTCGCAAAACACTTGACGAAAGGTCTCGGTTCGGATTTAAGGTATTGGATTCGGATTTTTTTTGAAAAAAACATAAAAAGTTTAAAAATCAAGTTTTTGGGCTTATTTTCACTCCTAGGCTATTATTAACCTCAATAACATTCAATAACAAGCATTTCCACTAATTTACAGTGTATTGTGAACACCTCACAATATAGTTATTAGTCCAAAACGTTGCAACAAGGTATCTTTCTGGACTGCGTAGAGGAGTGGGTCACCACAATATATATTAAAAACCCTGAACTTTTATGATTCGCACCAATAATTGTACCTGGACTGCGTAGAGGAGTGGGTCACCACAATATCTTAAAAACCCTGAACTTTTATGATTCGCACCAATAATTGTACCTGGACTGCGTAGAGGAGTGGGTCACCACAATATCTTAAAAACCCTGAACTTTTATGATTCGCACCAATAATTGTACCTGGACTGCGTAGAGGAGTGGGTCACCACAATATCTATTAAAAACCCTGAACTTTTATGATTCGCACCAATAAATGTACCTGGACTGCGTAGAGGAGTGGGTCACCACAATATATATTAAAAACCCTGAACTTTTATGATTCGCACCAATAAATGTACCTGGACTGCGTAGAGGAGTGGGTCACCACAATATCTATTAAAAACCCTGAAATTTTATGATTCGCACCAATAAATGTACCTGGACTGCGTAGAGGAGTGGGTCACCACAATATATATTAAAAACCCTGAACTTTTATGATTCGCACCAATAAATGTACCTGGACTGCGTAGAGGAGTGGTTCACCACAATATCTATTAAAAACCCTGAACTTTTATGATTCGCACCAATAAATGTACCTGGACTGCGTAGAGGAGTGGGTCACCACAATATATATTAAAAACCCTGAACTTTTATGATTCGCACCAATAAATGTATCTGGACTGCGTAGAGGAGTGGGCACTGGGCACCACAATAAAATATATAAAAAACCTTCAACAGATCTGCATTACACTACACATACGGCTGCTCCTCCATCCTCTCCATCATATACATGTTGGAGTTTTAGCGTGTGACAACCTCTTGTTTTTGATAATGTCAGTGCATTTGGAATATTTTTCAATTTGCCCCACACCACTGAATGTACTTTATCTATGATACGCAATACGCATCTATCTATCTTGACTGCGTAGTGTGGTGGCCCCGGTACACAATTTGGTACCGAGGCCACAATATAATTTAAAAACCCTCCACGTGTCGGAATTCCACCAAACAAGTATCTGGACTGCATAGTGGGGTGGCCCCGGTACCCAATTTGATACCGGGGCCACAATACCTCCTCCAAACATGCTCCAGACAATTCGTCATTGACAGACCCCAGACAGACAGGGTCGCAGTGTTATTGTTTGACTTTGTAAACCCAAAAAAATGTCCCTGTTGCACATAGTCGTGCAATGAAGACTGACTTTTTCATTTAAAGGCACGATCTTTAAAGTGTAGTGTTTGTAAGTCTAAGTCATATTATACTTTTGGTAAAATTGGTTTTTTTTGTTCCTCTTTATGGTAATTAATTAGTAATAGAATTAAAGTAGGAAATAGAATTAAATAGAATTAAAGTAGGAAATAGAGTGGTATAGAGTTGTAGTGTGGTATAGATAGAGTGGTCCACACAATATAATAATAAAACCCTCAACTGGTCTGAATTCCACCAAACAAGTATCTTGACTGCGTAGTGTGGTGGCCCCGGTACACAATTTGGTACCGAGGCCACAATATAATTTAAAAACCCTCCACGTGTCGGAATTCCACCAAACAAGTATCTGGACTGCATAGTGGGGTGGCCCCGGTACCCAATTTGATACCGAGGCCACAATACCTCCTCCAAACATGGTACAGACAATTCGTCATTGAGATCCCAGACAGACAGGGTCAAAGTGTTATTGTTTGACTTTGTAAACCCAAAAAACTGTCCCTGTTGCACATAGTCGTGCAATGAAGACTGACTTTTTCATTTAAAGGCACGATCTTTCAAGTGTAGTGTTTGTAAGTCTAAGTCATATTATACTTTTGGTAAAATTGGTTTATTTTGTTCCTCTTTATGGTAATTAATTAGTAATAGAATTAAAGTATGAAATAGAATTAAAGTATGAAATAGAATTAAAGTATGAAATAGAATTAAAGTATGAAATAGAATTAAAGTATGAAATAGAGTGGTATAGAGTTGTAGTGTGGTATAGATAGAGTGGTCCACACAATATAATAATAATAAAACCCTCCACGTGTCAGAATTCCACCAAACAAGTATCTGGACTGCACAGTGGAGTGGCCCCGGTAGTAAATTTGGTGCCGGGGCCACAATACCTCCTCCAACTTCCAAGTGTAGTGTTTATAAAGACAGACAGCGTCGAAGTGTTATTAGTTGACTTTCTTAACCCTAAAATTGTCCCTGTTGCAAATATTCGTGCAATGGAGAGTTACTTTTTCATTGAAAGACTCAAGCTTTCAAGTGTAGTGTTTATAAAATATAAACAACAATACAGTAGTTTTAGAGCACGTCAATCCCTCTTGTTTTAAATTATGACAGGGCATTTTACTTTTGGTTTAATTTATTGAATTTGCTTAAATTTGGTTTTACTTTTTGAACATGGCAAACGACTGTTAATTGGTCATATTATGCAAAAAAAAAGTTCCAAGATGGAATTGTCCTTGGGCCCTCCCACCCACCCATATGTTGTTGAAATAGGACATGCACACTTTAACAAACCAATCATTTCAGCGACAGGGCCTACCAAACAACTTTGGCTGAAATGATTGGTTTGTTTGGGCCCCCACACCAATAAAACAATTCATCTCTCCCTGTACAAACTAAACAGGCTTTACTGAGGAAAGATGTCGTCCTCATTCTCAACCTCTGATTCCTCTCCCCCTACAGTGTGTACTTCCTCCTTCTCATACATTATCAATTCGTCCCCGCTGGACTCCACAACCACAGGTCCCTCTGTACTGTCTGGAGGGCAGTGCTGTACTTCATTAAGGAATTGATTATTCATTTTTATAAACATCATTTTTTCAACGTTGTGAGGAAGCAACCTCCTTCGCCACTCACTGACCAGGTTCCCAGCTGCACTAAAAACTCTTTCCGAGTACACACTGGAGGGGGGACAACGCAGTTAAAAAATAGAGCCAGTTTGTACAGGGGCTTCCAAACTGCCTTTTGGCGTTCTACCATGTCACTACCTCTAGTTAATTTAGATTGCAAGGCTTGTAAATATAAATACTTTGAAGATAAAAAAAGCAGACTGCACAGACTGTGGAGCTAGAAAGTGTAATTAAATGGACCACGTTACTTTGGTGGCTATCTATGCCCCTACCCCCCCCCCCCCCCCCCCCCGCCCTACACTTGTAGTTGAATATAAATAAAGCAGCCTGCATAGACTGTAGAACTAGAAATTCAAATATACAAAGAAATGGACAAAGGCAGTTTGGTATCTGTCTGCATCAGATCCCCTCTCCACTAGGAGTAAAACAGAAAACTATTCAGCCGTTATATAATCTAGAATATAAATAGAAATTGAGAAAGGCAATTTGGTATCTGTCTGCATCATAATCATCAACATCCTCCTCAGCGCCAGCTACATCAATATCCTCCTCCCGGTGTACAACATTCACACCTTCATTAGCCAAATCTGTAACTGGACTGTGGGTGATCCTTCCAGCATATGCAGAGGGCGTGCTGCAAATGCTGGATGGAGTCACCTCTTCCCGTACAGTGATGGGAAGGTCAGGCTTGACAACCACCAACACCCTTGGACTCGCCTTGAGGATTTGTGATAATTTCTCTTTAGAAGGCAGAGTTGTTTGCTGTTTTGTTGCTGACAGCATAACTCTCTTCAATTTTTTGTAGGGGGGGGGAGGAGGAGGAGGGCTTAGATCCTTGGGTGAAGCTGAACCACTAGTCATGAACACGGGCCAGGGCCTAAGCCGTTCCTTGCCACTCCGTGTCGTAAATGGCATATTGGCAACTTTACGGTTCTCCTCAGATGATTTTAAGTTTCTCTTTTTGCTACTTTTTCTTAACTTGGGCTTTTTGGATTTTACATGCCCGGTACTAGGAGATTGGGCATCGGGCTTGGAAGACGACGTTGATGGCATTTCATCGTCTATGTCATGACTAGTGGCAGCAGCTTCAGCATTAGGAGGAAGTGGGTCTTGATCTTTCCCTACTTTATCCTCCAAATTTTTGGTCTCCATTATATGTAGCACAAGATACTGCAGAATGTGTGAACTTGGTAATATTGCAGTACCAATGGACTTATACTGCTGGATTGGTTTTGCAAATTTGGTTATAATTATTATATATTTTTTTTTTTTTAATTTTTTATTTTTTTTTACTTTTTTTTTATTTTTAAAAAACTTGGGAATAGTGGGGAAATAACTATGCCCTTAGAAGCACAGAGCACAGGACACAGCACCACTGGACTGAACAGGACACGGCACAGGACCCAGCAGCACTACGGAACTCAGCAGGACAGAGCACAGGACACAGCACCACTGGACTGATACTGCAGAATGTGTGAACTTGGTAATATTGCAGTACCAATGGACTTATAATGCTGGATTGGTTTTGCAAATTTGGTTATAATTATTATATTTTTTTTTTTTTTTTAATTTTTTATTATTTTTTATTTTTTTTTTATTTTTTAAAAACTTGGGAATAATGGGGAAATAACTATGCCCTTAGAAGCACAGAGCACAGGACACAGCACCACTGGACTGAACAGGACACGGCACAGGACCCAGCAGCACTACGGAACTCAGCAGGACAGAGCACAGGACACAGCACCACTGGACTGATACTGCAGAATGTGTGAACTTGGTAATATTGCAGTACCAATGGACTTATAATGCTGGATTGGTTTTGCAAATTTGGTTATAATTATTATATTTTTTTTTTTTTAAAATTTTTTATTATTTTTTACTTTTTTTTTATTTTTTAAAAACTTGGGAATAATGGGGAAATAACTATGCCCTTAGAAGCACAGAGCACAGGACACAGCACCACTGGACTGAACAGGACACGGCACAGGACCCAGCAGCACTACGGAACTCAGCAGGACAGAGCACAGGACACAGCACCACTGGACTGATACTGCAGAATGTGTAAACTTTGTAATATTGCAGTACCACTGGACTTTTACTGCTGAATGTGTGAACTTGGTAATATTGCAGTACCAATGGGCTTATACTGCAGGATTGGTTGTGAAAATTTTGTGGTAATTAAAAAATATTAAAGTAGTTTTTGGTATTTTTTAAAAAAACTTTTTTTTATTTTTTTAAACACAGGGGAATATTGGGGAAATAACTATGCCCTTAGAAGCACAGAGCACAGGACACAGCACCACTGGACTGAACAGGACACAGCACAGGACCCAGCAGCACCACTGACCTCAGAAGGACAGAGCACAGCACACAGCACCACTGGACTGATACTGCAGAACACAGCACAGCACAGCACAGCACTAAACAGCACAGCACTAAACAGCACAGCACAGCACAGCACTAAACAGCACAGAACTAAACAGCACAGAACTAAACAGCACAGAACTAAACAGCACAGAGGACCACCTAACACACCCTCCCTCTACCCTGATCAATGCCCGAGTGAAGATGGCGGCGACTAGCGGGGAATTTATAGGATCCGAGTATCGCGAGATCCGACAACGGGATTATGAGTCAGAGCCTCAGTTTCACTTTTGAATTTGGCGCCAATACCCGGATCTGTCTCGGATCCGACTCGGATCCGCAACGTTCGGGTGGGCTCGGATTTCAGAAATCCGAGCGCGCTCATCCCTAATATATATATGGGCATTTATATTGCCACGCAGCTGGTACCATATACAATATGGGATATACAGAGCGCGGGCTTATTGCCAAGCAGCTGGTACCATATATAATGTGGGATATAACGAGTGCGGGCTTGTTTTTTCTCTGGTTTTGTTTCAAAATATTGCCTTCTTGTCATAGCAGCTGTCCATCAAGCCTATTTAAGGCACATTTGGGTCCGGCTCACAAGCCAGCCCTTGCTAGATGTAAACCCTTATACTTGGGAGGTGAGTGCATCTGATTTTAACTGGATTTTAATGGTGTTTAAGCATTTAGGTCCGTGTAGGACGTGCATATAATGAGGTGCCCTTGATGCTGGGATGCAGGCTTAAATGTTTTGATCAAAATATGAACTAATACCTCATGTTTTCATTTTGCTAGACACACACAGATATATATATATATATATATATATATATATATAACCAACAAAAACTGATACCGAACACGGGGCGCTTAACCCAATACGGTATAGTAAGTGTATACAAGGTCAAATGTTATGGTAAGCACAAAGTCCAATTAACAGGAGGCAGCCAGTCCTAAATCAGATGGTGAGTGTGGATAATCTAGAAAAACAACTGACATGTTGGTGATGTTTTATGTATCTGCTTGGACAACCAATGTTAACTTCTCCTCAGCAGAATGACACCGATATCAGCTGGAACCTCAGATCATAAGCAAAAATAGAAAGATACTGGAATAGTGTAATACTGTGTAAAACAGTTTTAATTTAAAAACAGTAAGTAGCCCACTTACATAAAAACACTTGAAATATACATATAAAGGTTTCTTTAACCAGTACTCATCTAGACTGCATGGAATCCAATAGAATTGGCAACATAAAGTTCTTTCAGAATCCCTACAACCGCTTAGCTGGAGGGCAAATAACGACCAATGTCCATAAATCACCAGATGAGCTGACACAATCCTCAACGCGTTTCGTCCGTGTAATGTATGGACTTCATCAGGAGGAGCACAAATAGATAGATGTACATAGCACCAGGGCTCCAGTTTATATGCGCTGCCGCCATTGCAATAATCGGCACTGAGTGACGTCATATATATATCTGTATCTACTCCTTTACACCACTAAGTTTTAATATTTCGCTTTTAATATATGCACTTTTAATTTATACGGTTAAAATGTTCTTTTAATGTGTGTTTTTTTCATTCATCTCATGTCTATTTTGGAATATACTATATCCTCATTACAGTCACTACTGACTACACACATGAGCTGTGCCTTCCCTAGTTAGTATTTATTTCTCTCTCATTTTTTCCCCAGTAAATGTCCTCAGAAGGTTTCTGAATTGTATACTGCCAGCAAACACAGGAGACAGACCAATCCCACTGAATGACCTATAGAGGGCTGTGCACAGGAGATTCACTCTCAATTTGATGGTTCATGAACATGTTTGCAGGGAAGAGTGAGATAGAAGTCCAAGGGCTAGATTTACTAAGCTGCGGGTTTGAAAAAGTGGGGATGTTGCCTATAGCAACCAATTAGATTCTTTCTTTCATTTATTTAGTGCATTCTACAAAATGACAGCTAGAATCTGATTGGTTGCTGTAGGCAACATCTCCACTTTTTCACAGTTTAGTAAATATTCCCCTTGGTTTAGTGTGTGAATTGCAGGGATCTTATTTTCACTTCTTTATAATAAAAATTGTCTACTTGTTTTTCACTTTAATTTTGTTGGTGTCAGAGTCACATTACAGGTGGGAACAGGTCTGACATGACTGATCCTGATTTCAGGCGTTATACCACAAACTGAACTAGTAATAAAGAAAAAAACATAGAGATGGAAAACCGCACAAGGCAAAAAATGGTACGAGCACTATATTGTGGTAAACCCGATTAAAGACATATGATAAGTCGGGGGGTGCACCCTACACTGTATTAGTTAATTTGAAAAACCAAAGAAAGGGAGGGGGGAGGAAGGGAAAAAGTCAGTGTGATATGAGGCACTCCAAAATTGCTTGTTAAAATATAACTTTTATTAGATTGAATTTAAAATGGAAAGATTTGAGCGAAATGTTAAAAGAAAAAATAAATACAAAAAGTGATATGTGGTTAAAATGCTAAATATTTTGCAATGTCCCACTTGTCGTCCCTATCGACAAGTGGGACAAAGCTCCGTAGCTTTGTCAAGGCAAACTGATCCAAAGAAATGACAGCTGTTAAATACTCTCTCAAAGAGGTGTGGCCAAAGTTTATGCGACCAATCGGAAAAAATTCCGTCATGATAGGTGTGTATATTTTCATTTTGTCCCCCCGTGGTTTTGATTGACATTTAAGTTGACCCATAATCATTGATGCTATTAGAGTACAGATTGTTTCATTGGTTAATAGCAAAGTGTGCCGTTTTAATGCTCATTTCATTTAATTCTGACTCCGAGAAATATCGAGTGATACTGAATCAGAAAAACCAATTAATCTCAATATCAGCAGTAACTCATGCCTTTTTATTATTTATCATTTTCCATGTTTGATTACCGGTATTCACATCCGTTATAGTTATGCCTCAATCATAGAGAAATATATATTATAAGAATGACATGATTCTATCTACATTGTGAGAAAGATTATCAATAAACTATAATAATATAGTCAAAGAGTTTTCACTCAAAATTTATTTCTCACTTGAGGTGATATAAATTTATTTCTCACTTGAGGTGGTATAATTGAATAGCTACTATAAACAGAGGGCGGGGGGCATATCCAATTAATGGTAATTTTGTAAACCGAAAATAAAACAACAATGATAAAGATACCAATGATAATAATAAAAGACGTCCCTTCCATCTAGAAAGAATTATTCCATAGGGATTTTGCAAAAGAAAATAATGATATATCTAGGAAAATATATTGAGAGGACAAAATAAAATCAAAACTCTGACATATAGTAGGAGGATAATTATCCCTTTTTGTTTGGCAGATTTTGTAATATTCCTTTGGGACTCAAAAAAATATGTAGAAAATATAGAGTAATCCACAGGGATTGTGTTGGTTAATAATGTCCCATCTTGAATATCCTGAAAAAGAGAGTAAATAACATCATAACTCAATATCATTAAGATAAATTAAAAAGGTTGCCAATTATGAAAGACACCGAAAGAGAAGTCCCATTAATTATTGATAGTTGTAAATACAATTACAGTTTAAACCCCAAGGAAGAAACATCGATAGGGCTATAGCCCATATTGATATAAAAAAATGATGAAACCATATGAATTCCTGAATATCACCAATGGTTGGGAATGAAGGTCGTAACCTACTATGAAAAAACTTGATACTCAAGGATCTTAAGAATTGAAAAAAATCTTAAAGAATCTTAAAGAAAGGAAGCATAGCTATTATAATCATTAAGTCCATATGGAGCCATACTCCCCATCTGGAATATCATTTTAGTCTCTCTTTGCAGTAGCTGTTTTTGTAGGTCACCACCTCTAATTCCCAAATTAATTCTGACCATTGCAAATGCTTGCAACCCCTTCGGGTTGCCATCATGTTTGAACAAAAAATGTTTTGCAACTGTGGTAAGTATCTTAAGTTTATCTTTGTCCTTCTTACTGTTTCTTATGTTATTAACGTGCTCAAGTAACCTTTTTTTTAAAAGGTCTGGTGGTCATTCCAACATACTTCAGAGAACACGGACAGGTAAGGCAATAAACAACCCCTGAGGAGTTGCAATTCAGGAATTCCAATATTTTCCATTCCTTTGGATTAGTTCGCCTTCACAAAGCTACGGAGCGAAACGCGTGTTGGCGTTTTGTCTCACTTGTCCTCCTAGCATAGATTGATTAGAAGCACAGCAGGAATCGCTCCCCAGTTTCATTTTAGGCAGGGCATTTATCACAAAATCCCGCGATTCCTGCAGGCCGTTTCTACTATATATTGGCGCCTCGATATAGGCTTCATTAGCCAGATGCAGGTTAGCACTATTCATAGATAGTATCCTCGGGCTGTCAATATGAGATACATGGTATCTGCTCTTTATTATTAGGAGATCAATATGATGGACATTAATTCTGTTACATTCAGGCAATAACTTTTATACCATTATTATTGCATCTTCTCCTTCAAGTGGATCGTATACATGTATACCAATTATTGAGGCTTTTCTTAATTAGCGATTATTGGTCTTTGCAATTTATGCAATCTAGGGCTACTACAGCATATTCTATATTCTCTATATACAGCCCTTAGCGCTATTGTAGCGAGGGCTACTATAGCACATTGTATACCCTTTATATGCAGCCCTTAGCACTATTGTAGCGGATACGACAGGGACGACAAGTGGGACATTGCAAATTATTTTGCATTTTAACCACATATCACTTTTTGTATTTATTTTTTCTTTTAACATTTCGCTCAAATCTTTCCATTTTAAATTCAATCTAATAAAATTTATATTTTAACGAGCAATTTTGGAGTGCCTCATATCACACTGACTTTTTCCCTTCCTCCCCCCCTCCCTTTCTTTGGTTTTTCAAGTTATACCACAAACACCTGCAATGTCAGTAAGGGTGTGAAGACTTTTTATATCCACTGTAGTGCTGGGGGTCCATGGGGAGAGGCCATAAGTGAAGTGTACACTTGTGCAAGTGGATAATAATGTTGGGGGAGATGTCAGGATGACATTACCGTGCTCCTAACCAGAACCAACATAGTCTTATCTCATAGACACAGAGGATAGAGGATTATACAACTATAAAGGACATTATGGAGGATGTTTATGTTTGTGGATAGACATATAAATGGTGGTGTCTTGCTGCTGTCATTTCTATCCATATTCTGGGTCCTGTGAGGAAGTTCTAGTTGTGTACAAGGTGAGAGTATGACAATGTCACCAGAGAGTTGTATTAACATCTCTAAGAGAAAAGTTGTTTATTTTACTAGAGATGAAAGTCATTGATGTAATTACATTTCTTCCAGCAACGTGATGTCAGTAATTTATTCACTGCACTAACAGATGTGCTGGGAGATGTTATCCCGTGTGCTTATAGTACAGTACATGCTCTCATCACACATAACGGTTATCAATGCATGAACAGGGAGAGGAGCGTAAGGACATATAGCAATAAGTTTCTTGTTACCTTTGGGTCAGTTAAGTGACTATTTATTTTATTTGATGATTTACAGTATTCTTATGCAGGTCCCCTGCTATAGAGCAATGTGATCCAGCACCAGACCATTCAGTGCGGGGACTATAGTGGCTTCCAGGATAATGAATAAAAATTGGGATCCTGTAGGGACAACTATAACATCCTCATGATCCTAGTATAATATGGAGTTTAATTCCACCTTACAAATAAATGATGGTGATATGATGGATATCAGGGTAACACTCTGCCTGGGGGTCAATCTTGTCTAGAACTGGCCCTAGTTCTTGGAGCCTTGTTTATTTCTTATATAATCGTGAGAGTATTGGATATTGTGACTGTCTTTATTTCATATGTAATATTTGTTTCTTTTTATGGTTTTATAGAATGTGTAAGACAAAGACTTGAATTAAAGTATTGACCAAAGTCCAGTACCCAGCACCTTGAAGGATATGAAACAATCAAGTAGTTGTGCTGGAGTAAACAGGCTCTGTGGCCCCCGGGTACTTAGGAAGCACCCCCTACATCTTCTCTCTCCACTATTTGGGTACCACATGAGGCATATTCTTGCTGCTGGTCCACATTGAACAAAGAAAGCCACAATTGAGGCAGTTCCTCCTAACCTAAGGAGGAAAATTCTGTATCCCGTCACTCTCTGTTATCATTACATGTTACTCCATTCAGTTGTCAGGCTTGTAAATGTCCCTTATTACCAGCAATTTGCATGGGTGATTAAAATTCTAGAAATTGTAACATTTTCATTTTGTCCCACAAAGGGAAACAACATCAAACGTACTAATCTCTGTGTGATATACACTGTGGATGTATGGGGCTATATCTGTTCATTCTGTGAGGGCAGAGAGACATTACATGGTAGTGCCGAGGAGTCATCACACCAAGGACATGGTTGTATTGAAGATCTACTGGACCCATCTCAGATCAGCTGCTGGACCCAGAGTGTTCAGCTGTCATTGCTGTTACCATCTCTGTTCCTCCGGTGCTGATGTCTGCAGCCTCCTTGATGGTAGCACCAGCCGACACACCTTCTGTGGACATGTGAAACAAGTGCCCTGGCTCTGTGTCCAGCAGTGAGTATGATGCCAAACAAACATACCAGGCACACAGCTACTCTGAGCTGGTGGAAAACCAAAGAGTGCCCGTGCGGCATAAAAGTGTCCAGCAGACAAATGGATACAATTGTGCAAAATTTTATGTGCTGTGTATACACATATTATAATTAGCAAATTACCCAGATCATTTAGTTTCTTTCCTTCTGTTTAAGCACTATTTTTATAATAAACATAACAAATAATAAATGTCTTATGAAATAACGAATACACACACAGTATGAGCATAAAATTTACTAAATATTAACTATATTTAAACTACAATTTTTAACAATTAATTAATAATGATTATTTGCTTCATCCAGCAGGTTCAGCAACTTGTTTCATAAAACACTTCAGGCAATGAGGTCTGTAGGTGCAAAAAGATAAAATATCAATGTACATTGTGTTAGTTTACCTCCTCTATTCATAGTGATATTTCAATATTATGTATTAACAATAGTAATAAAGGAACACATAGTAAAATGGTCCGGTAACCCATAGCATCCATTTATATAAAAGCTTTCATTAATGTGACTACACCAGGCTACTAATGGCTGAATGGGTCCCATGGAAAGTCTAATGTGAGACCTGAAGACTCAGGTCGGAGCTGGTGAGAAATGTAAGTCCTCATGTTACTAATCTCCGCAGAATATAAAGTGTTGGAGAGTCACATGTATAAGAGCGCTCTCCTTGCTGTGCAGAGGGGAACATGGACATATCTGTTCTACAAAAGGACATGTCTCACCAGCTCCGAGCTGAGTCTTCAGGTCTCACACTATACTTTCCATGGGACCCGTGTTACACCTCCCACTCACGTGTGTGTGTGTGCCCAGTGTGTGTGACAGGTCGGATGCACATAAATGATGTGATCTGGTCAGAACCTGACCGTGCATTGATAACACATAAATATATATTATGCAAAGTCATGCGGGCATCTAAGTACATGCACACACTGGATTGTGGACCAATCATACAATCTATGTGCAGGACCCAACAATACCTTAAATGGTCCTGAAATAATAATATTGGTCAGTATGTTATAATATTAATCATGAAACATGATAATTACCTGATTTTGGGATGATGACACGCTGGGTAGGTTTCTTGCCTCAGGATTGCTGATAGCTTCAACTACCTCTGTCTCTATGCTCTGCAAAACATACATAAATACATTATATTTCTAGATAAGAGTAGTAAGACTAAAGGACTGATTGTATTACACCACCAGCATGAAACAGGGCTGTATGTACTGTGACAGAAGCACTGGGAAAGAAACGAATGGCAGGTATTTAAGACCTAGATTTCTGTCATTTATATTTTAAACCACTGGAGAGAGATTGCTTAGGTGTGTGGGGAAAGCTTCCCAGTGCAGGTTTCAAAGCAGACTTACTAGGAGTTGCACCTGCGTGCTGCCTTTAAAAGGCTGCAGCTCTGATCACACCCTCTGTCATTGTCTGGGAAGGAGGTCAGGTGGCTCCTGAGAGAAACTGCAACTTTGAACGGGATAATGTGACAGAAATCTGCACTATCCACGTGTACACCGGACAAGTATAATTATATAACACCTCTCACCACACTGACATGTGGACGACCTCTAGGAAACATGCATCCAATATTTAATCATATTTTTATTCCAGAGTATGAGATCATTATGTAGATACCCCGGGGTATCCCCATAATAAGTCGCCTTCTTGTTGTCATTGTGTTACTCACCATTGTAAAGCAGCAGGCTGCGTACAGAGGAGTAGATATACACCCGATAAATGATGTCACCAGGACCACAATACTAAGCACCGTTATTAAAGAAATGTAATAAATAGTGGATGGAGGAGAGACAGTAATCACCTGTGTGTATAATTCTGTCTGCCTTGTTCTTTATCACAGTAACTTATACCTAGACATGTATGTTATAACTTAATACACAAGTAATATTGTCATTAATAATTACTAACAATGACAGAAATGTGTTTCTTATATATCATTACTTAGCCCTATATAGGAAACTGATGTGTATAAATGTCATTCTGCGCAGTGCTATGCTGTATTATATTTGTATGACATTTCCTCCTATGTGCACACTACCATCGCTGTCCATGTAGTACACGGTCATATTAAACAGTACTATGTCCCATCTGTGCAAACAGCGATCAAACATTCAGAGATATATATTGTATCCAATTTATTACATCACTAATAGATCCGCAATTACATAGATCTAATAGTAAGAACTACATAAGGCTTGTTAGAAGTTACGGTACACTTTGTCTGCAGTATAAGACCCATTTTTGTGGGAATCTGACTAAGTATTAGTGAACTGTGGCTTCAGAAAAATGGTCGTTATTCTTCTTACTTATGTTTTGGCTCTAGTGTTTCTGTTACACTAGGAAAAAAGTAAATGCAGTTTCTTGGCTGCTAAAAGTGAAGCACTGGGAGAGTAACTGTAACACTAATTGTATTATTTTGTGCTATTTAATTGGATGTAAGGTGAGATTAGTAATCATATGTAAAGTTATATTAACTTACTAGGTATTATGTTAGTTTGGAAAGATGGTCAAGATTGATGTAATTAAAGGTGGTAAATATTAATGTGGGTTTTTAATGTGCAGCTTACATTATCCCTAATTGGGTTTTATTCACCTATGTTATTACATTTATATACATTGTGCTTTTTGGCCTTTGTGCTGTTCTGTAAATACAATTACTGGCATGTTAGGTAAAGGTGCTGTACAGTTATATACAAGTGACACGTCTGCACCATAAAGTCATGTTCTTTCCCAGTGTCCTAATACCAATTGCTGGGAGAAGCCACGTTCCTGTCTTCTGTCCAGTTCTTTGACATAAAGGATACGTGCAAATCATCTCAGCTCCCACATCCTCCATCCAGTTCCCCAGGATGTACATTATGGAGAATACATGGAGGATGGCCGAGTGCACACATAGGTTGCTGAAGAAAATGATGTACAGATGAGATTTCTTCATGCATGTAGGGTTCTATAGAGACAAAACATAAAGTACCACATTCATTAATGTTAGTGATGGTATTATAATTCAATTAAAAGAAAAATACAGGTAACAGATGTTGGGCAGTGCCCCCATATTAGCTGATGATCTCTCTGCCATAAGTACGGTTAGCGGAAAGATGGCAGCCATGCTTGTGTTGCCTAGCAACATGATGCGCTGCAGGGGGCACTGGGAGAACTAGAAGCCATTTATTTGGCTACTATTATAAATACTACACACGTTATAATGTCACTGTTGTGGTAATTATCATGTACCTCTGCTGCCGATGGCCAAGCGCCAATGATAGGCCAGTCGATGGCCCTCAGTCTTATCATTGTATGGAAGCAGCAACCTGCAATGACAATACAATATGTCACTAATAATTCCCTACTGATAAATTATATAACAAGTACAAACAATTTATAGAGAAGGATGTCCCCTAAGGACCAATATACCTGTGACCAAACTCATTTTAAGTTATTGTATAAAATTGGCGATATATTGGAGTAACTGGGCCCCATGACCAGTTTTGCTGTATTAAACTTACAGTTTGTGATGCTAAAATGGGGATTAGAAAACACAACTTTTCTGATTGTTCAGTATACACAATGTTAATAACAATTAAATTGTTAAAAAAAAGTGTCAGAAAAGTTCTTTTGAACTAAACAATGTGCGCTCAGGTAATAAGATAATAATCTTCCATTTTTCTGATGCATGAAAAACAGGGTTTGCTGTAATTGTGATGAAACTAATGGGAAACATGAAGCGTTATATAATGTTATCTCCCTTGTGCCCATTGACTAGTAATATTAATATCACAGTGCTCACCTCTCCAAGATCTCCTTAGATTGACATAGGCCACAACTATAGTCAGCAGTATCTGAATGTGGAAAGTCAACCCGGCTGATAGTGGGACTACTATGGTGTGGTGCTGAGCCAGCCAAATACATCTAAACAGGAAGAAAATATATCTAATGATATGCAATAATCTTATTACTATTACTGTATCCTAATATTCCTTTATTTTACTTTATTTCCTCCATCTTATTCATAGATATAAACATGACTGAGAACTCATCACAGAGGGATAAAGAAACAGGTAAGAACTGTACAATGAAAGGCCATAGTAACATCCATGACCACATGACACAGTGTGTGGCCCCGCAACATAGGGGGCCCTGAGTTCAGAGGAGAATACTCCCTTCAGTCTGACTGTAAAGTGATTTATACAAGGAACATAGAATAGCCCAGACAGGTCTGTCAGATTGGTAGAGATGTGATTAGTGTATTATAATGCTGGATATTATAAAACATAAACTTTGGTATGTAAAATCCTCTTTATAGCTAAACTGCTGTTTACAGGTAAAGCACAGATGAGATATTTGATATATTTTAGTGGAGACAGAGAGAGATTCCACACCTGGTACTATCATTGTATTAGTTATATGACATGATCTACTAATCTGACTCACTTATTACTTAATTGGAATGGTTTCCATTGAAATACACACAGTACTCACGGGAAGCTGAAGAAAAGTCCGTTAACTAGTAACAGAATAAAAAGGTAGGTCAGCAGATGGCTCATCTGTCGAACAGAGGACTTGCGACAACACATCTTCTTCACTCGCCTGTCACCAACTGCCCAGATTCCAGTATATACAACCTGTTTTCTAGCAGCAGCGGAATCCAGGAACATTGTGATGTCACTGCATTGTAATGTCATGTGGGTTCCAACCAAGCTGGTACACCGGGCATCATTACTGAGACATGGTGCCCACAACATGGCACTGGAGGATAACATTGGGTTTACCAGTATCTATAAAGGACTAACTTAATATATAAAACCTGGCTGCCGTGCTTCATATTCTCTACCAGTGACAGACACCAATTAGGTTACTTGGTCTTCAGTGTAAAATAATCTAGTATTCAGGGAATACCACACTCATCATGTACTATAGCTAACACATTGTACTACTATAACTACAGCATGTACACCAAACACGTCATACTGTGCATTGCATGATACATGTTCATATCTGTTACACGTGTTCTCTTAGAGCTGTGTGTCAGTGACATAGGGACACATTTCATTTAAAGCGCTTAAAGGCTACGTCCACGGTTACTTATTTCTCTACTATGTACCTCCACATAGCATAGTATGTGATGTAATACATCTCCTCACCTACCTGCTTTACTTTTATCATTACAGGTATCAATGGTTACCTCTAACTGCCTAATCCATCTGCAGGAATGTTGCTGGATGTTATGTAAACTAGTAAAGGTCAGACACCAATGAGGTATATGAACGTCTCTCCCACAGCCGCAGAATGTATTTCCTATATCAGGTGAAGGATGCTTGGAAGGGGCGTGGCTCACATTACAAATAACAATTTATACCGGCGGTGTGACTCTCCTGACATCAGAGATGATGCGGCAGGAGGGAGAGGGGGATAGTGCTGCGGTATAGTACCTCTTGTCGGTTGGTTATGATAGCAGATAGATAGTAATGGCAGGGTGATACTATCACACTCAGTCCATGGGTGCCTACTCCACAGCTGCAGGTGACCCCACGTTTTGTGCAGCATTCTGCCATACAAGTCACTCTCCCCACAGAGTCACTTACTTACACGCAGGGCTGCTAAGAGGAATTCAGGGCCCCGGTACAACAAATTCATGGGGTCCCCCTTATAGTTGAAAATGTAAAAAGAATTTGTGGCTGTGCGGCAGCACAAAGACACTGTTAGGTGCTAGTGGGGGTGTTTATACAATTGGGGCGTGGCTATGTATAATTGGGTGTGGCTACCAGATGACAAGCGCTAGGCCACCCTCCTACAGAAGAAAAACCTGCATTGTTGTGAACACCACTGAACAGTCACCAAAAATTGGGATTAGCCCACTTGAATCACAACATTTCACACACTCTCCTGCTCTCTCCTATCTGTTCTTCTCATTTTCACCAGCTGTGGTTGCAGATTTCTTTAGTTGCAGCATCTCTGGATCCTGAAATGTTGGAAGCCCTATTTGGAAAAAAAATGGCTACATTTAGAAAATTACAACCAGCCCCGGCGTTAAATAAATACCACCCACAAGTAATAATTAGGCCTTCCTCCAGCCCCAACATTAAGGCAATAGTATTCCCATTTAATAAATAAACCTATTTCCCTCCCTGCAAATTAGAGATGCTCACTGACCCCCGTGTTTATGTTTTGGTTTTTGTTTTGGATCTGGATTACCGTCGTGTTTTGGTTTTGCCAAATGGCCCTTGAATGTTTTGGTTTTGTTTGGTTTTGTTTTGCAGTTTTGTTTAAAAAATAAAGTTTTTGGGCATAAAATAACCAAATTTAGTGCTCCACCTGTTTCTTGGATAATTAATGTAATTGTAAAGCTAATAAATTATCAAAAAAACAGTTTAATTCCTGGTAGGCCGTCATTAATTCTACACACAAACCAGATTGTCTTCCTCTCCATCTATGCATATTGGCAATGCAGCCATCGTCTTTGGGTGTATATTACACCCTACACTTATAGTTAAATATGTAAAGAAATGGACAAAGGCAGTTTGGTTTCTGTCTCTCTCGGCCCCTCTTCACTTGTAGAAAATACCAAAAAATTCAGCCGTTATAGACTGTAAAATATTAATTGAAAAGGAAAAGGCAGTTTGGTTTCTGTCTCTATAGGCTCCCCTCCACTTATAGAAAATACAAAAAAATTCAGCCATTATAGACTGTACAATATTAATTGAAATGGACAAAGCCAGTTTGGGGTCAGTCTGTGTATGACACCCTACCCTTAATGAGAAATTGCCAAAACAGCAGCCTTTCAAGACGGTACGTGATATAGAAATGCCCCAAGTCCCTTTCCTCTTTGGGGGTAGATTGCACCCTACACTTAAATAGAAAGTTTTAAAAAGATGCTATCATCATCATCTTCAGCTTCATCCTCACCCTCATCAGTGTGTACGTCATCATCACAGACTATCAATTCATCGCCGCTTGAATCCGCCATTAGAGAACAGTCAGTGCTTGGATGTCTTTGATGGTGAAGGCCTTCCTCGTGGAAGATGTAGTTCATTCTTATAAACATAATTTTCTCCACATTTTTGGGAAGTAACCTTCTACGGCAATCACTGACTAAGTTACCGGCTGTGTTGAACACTCGTTCAGAGTACACACTGGAGGGTGGGCAGCTTAGGTATTGCAAAGCAAGTTTGTACATGGGTTTCCAAATGGCCTGCTTTTCTTCCCAGTAAGGAAAGGGACTGTCTGACATTTTCATATCAATTACATCTTGAAAATAATCCTCCACCATCCTTTGCATGTTAATACTCGTATTGGATGGAGTTATGGGCAGGGTCACACATTTTTTTGAAAAATCCTTCAAACCAGCCCAGATGTTAAACTGGAGTGGTCTGCCCCCTGCGTCTTCCCTGCTTCTTTTTGGAAAATTAAATTTTTTACAAGCAGCAGCTGCTTGAGAAACTGAAGGAGGACACGTCGTCAAGTCAAGGCCCAGTTCAGCGGCCAACTTGCTGAGCAATAGCTCCTTGCAAAAGTTCACATCTCGCTCATTTTGAAGCAAAGACTTAATGTAGGTCTTAAACCTTGGATCAAGCACAGTGGCCAAAACGTAGTGATCCGAGTTCAAGATTTTAATAACTCGAGGATCATTGTGAAGCGAATTAAGTACTTGATCTACAAGGTCAACATACTTTGCGGAATTGCTTGCTTTCATCTCCTCCTTCAGCTTCTCAAGCTGCTTTTCCAATAATCTAATTAAAGGAATGACTTGGCTCAAGCTAGCAGAGTCTGCACTCACTTCACACATCACAACTTCAAATTGTTTCAGCACCTTGCACAACACTGAAAGGATTCCCCACTGTGCAAGAGTGAAATACATCCCCCCTCCTTTCCCAATGTCATGGCTTGTGCATGGCTTGGATGGCTTTGCGCTGTTCCTCCATCCTCTGAAGCATGTACAGGGTGGAATTCCACCTAGTTACCACCTATTGCTTAAGTTGGTGGCAGGGCAAGTTAAACTGTTCTTGGAGCTGCTGCAATCTCCTACATGCTGTGGCTGAATGCCTGAAATGTCCTGAAATTTTACAGGCCACCCGAAGCATCTCCTGCACCTCACGGTTATTTCTTAGGAAGCTCTGCACCACCAAGTTGATGGTGTGAGCAAAACAGGGAATGTGTTGGAATTCACCCAGCTATAATGCTTGCACTATATTGTTGGCGTTATCAGAAATGACATATCCTGGGGAGAGTCCAAGAGGTATGAGCCATGTAACAATCACATCTCTTAGTTTGCGTAACAAATTGTCAGCTGTATGCCTGTTAGTGAAGCCGGTGATACAAAGAGTGGCCTGCCTGTGACAAATGTTACGTAGTGCTGCTGTTGTTCCTGCTGGTGAAGGTGAATGACCAACCCAGTGGGCTTTCACAGTCATATAGTCTTTGGTTTGCCCACTTCCACTTGTCCACATATCTGTGGTTAAGTGGACAATAGGCAGAATGGCATTTTTGTTGCTATGGTATACTGAACTAAAATTACAAGCATTTGATAAGTGTCAAGGGCTTTTATTGACAATTACACTAAATTTATGCAAAGAGTCAATATTTGCAGTGTTGACCCTTCGTTTTGAAGACCTCTGCAAATTTCCCTGGCATGCTGTCAATCAACTTCTGGGCCACATACTGACTGATGGCCACCCATTCTTACCTAATCAAGGCTTGGAGTTTGTCAGAATTTGTGGGTTTTTGTTTGTCCACCTGCCTCTTGAGGATTGACCACAAGTTCTCAATGGAATTAAGATTTGGGGAGTTTCCTGGCCATGGGCGTAAAATTTCGATGTTTTGATCCCCGAGACACTTTATCACTTTTGCATTATGGCAAGGTGCTCCATCATGCTGGAAAAGGCATTGTTTGTCAACAAACTGTTCTTGGATGGTTGGGAGAAGTTGCTCTTGGAGGATGTTTTGGTACCATTCTTTATTCATGGCTGTGTTCTTAGGCAAAATTGTGAGTGAGCCCACTCCCTTGACTGAGAAGCAACCCCACACATGAATGGTCTCAGGATGTATTACTGTTGGCATGACACAGGACTGATGGTAGCGCTCACATTTCCTTCTCCGGACAAGCATTTTCCAGATGCTCCAAACAAGCTGAAAGGGGAGTCATTAGAGAAAAAGACTTTGCCCCAGGCCTCAGCAGTCCAATCCCTGTAACCTTTTGCAGAATATCATCATCATCATCATCATCATCGCCATTTATTTATATAGCGCCACTAATTCTGCAGGACTGTACAGAGAACTCATTCACATCGGTCCCTGCCCCATTGGAGCTTCAGCCTAAATTCCCTAACATACATTCAGACAGAGAGAGAGACGAAGGTCAATTTGATAGCAGCCAATTAACCTGCTAGTATGTTTTTGTAGTGTAGGAGGAAACCGGAGCACCTGGAGAAAACCCTCACAAATACAGGGAGAACATACAAACTTAACACAGATAAGACAATGGTCGGGAATCGAACTCATGACCACAGCGCTGTGAGGCATAAGTGTTAACCACTAAGTGACCGTGCTGCCCATATCAGTCTGTCCCTGATGTTTTTCCTGGAGAGAAATCGCTTCTTTGCTGGCCTTCTTGACACCAGGTCAACCTCTAAAAGTCTTTACCTCACTGTGCGTGCAGCTGCACTCACACCTGCGGTAGCTGAAACAACTTTAGGAGACGATCCTGGCGCTTGCTGGACGTTCTTGGACGCCCTGAAGCCTTCTTCACAACTATTGAACCTCTCTCCTTGAAGTTCTTGATGATCCGATAAATGGTTGATTTAGGTGCATTCTTACTAGCAGCAATACTGTGAAGACATTCTGTACAAAGCAATGATAACTGCACGTGTTTCCTTGCATGTAACCATGGTTAACAGAGGAAGAACAATTATTTTAAGCACCACCCTCCTTTTAAAGCTTCCAGTCTGTAAATCTAACTCAATCAGCATGAAAGAGTGATCTCCAGCCTTGTCCTCGTCAACACTCTCAACTGTGTTAACGAGAGAATCACTGACCTGATGTCAGCCAGTCCTTTTGTGGCAGGGCTGAAATGCAGTGGAAATGTTGTTTTTGGGATAAAGTTCATTGCCCTAAAATGATGACCGTGGGTGGTTTTGGCGCCAAAATATAACGTGTCAGAACTGTTAACCCCTACAGCACTCAACAGGACCCAAGATGGCAGCAACACTGATTCCACACTCACAAAGCACTAAAAATGTGAGAATGGCAGTCCGGTGATACTGGCTCAGAGGAGAATATGTGGCAATATTGCGTTTGCCAGGGTGGGCAGCAAGAGACAGGGAAGTGTGAAAGATTGGTGACTGGATTAGCCTGGTCACAGGCTTGCTTAAGAAGGTCCTCTGCAACGATGGGAGCTGCTCTCTTTGTAGCGAATGCCGTTGTGCTCCTGTGTAAGGTAATGTTAGGGAGCCTTCTCGTGAGAACTTAGGCAGTGTATTTGATCCGATCGTGTGTGTGCCACCCAACTGCAGGTAGGGACAGTGTTGCCAATGAATTGCGATGAAGGGGAAAGGAGGAAACAGCTAATAAAGGCCACCTCGCCTTGGGCCCTCCACTATTATTGCAAAACATGTTAATTATAAAAAAAAAATTTTTATTTGTGCATCAACATTCACCAATATTTATTCAAGGTTACGTTTTTTAGATGGGGTATACGTGATCTTTGGTATGGGCGGAAACAGGAGCCAAAATGAGATTAAATACTTTATTTAGATAATAGACTGTGTGGAGATCTTGCTCTACCCAATCTCAAGCTATATTACTATGCACTAAGCTCTACCCAATCTCAAGCTATATTACTATGCACTAAGCTCTACCCAATCTCAAGCTATATTACTATGCACTAAACTCTACCCAATCTCAAGCTATATTACTATGCACTAAGCTCTACCCAATCTCAAGCTATATTACTATGCACTAAACCCTCCACCCACAAAGGCAATACTGGGCGCTGACTTTAGGTAATAGGAATTAATAATTATCCATTTGTACTAATAAATTAAAATGCAATAGACCAATCCTACTTAATACCTAAAGTGCTACGGAATTCGCTGGCGCTATATAAATAAAATGATGATGATGATACCAAAATACCTGACCTTTATAGCATGGAGAGGGTAATTTCTGCTTCTCAGTGCAATTTTGAGAAAAAGAAAACAAGCGCTATCACCTTCTCTCCAGTATAAAAACCACCATATGCAAGTTAATATAAAACACAATTTATTAAACAGTTAAAAAATAAATAAACCAAACACATTGCATCCAATTCATTAAACAATAAAATAAATTCTTCAGTTCACGTATAATAATGGGACCCATTTCAGTCTTTCAATGTAGATCACCATTCACCTATATAGTGCACATACTGTATAGGGAAAGCTTTCCAATCAATGTTATTTTACAAGTTGACTAAAACACACAGGAACATTGGTGTATATAAAAGTCACACACTTGGAAAACAGTAGGCTTTTGTGATCACATCCACAATATGGGGAAGTTGAATAGAAATCTGCTGGATAAATTCCAGATCAAAAGTCTGAGTTGAGCAGTCTGTGTCGGCGGCTTTTCACACCATCGGCTACGGCCAAATTTTTAGCTTTGCATTGATCAACGTGTTCAAATTGCCAGCTGTTATCTGTTTCAGAATTAGCGCAGTATGTCGCATAATGCTTTAGTGAACTTAAGACATACACCCCTCCAGATGCTATTAATGGGTAAGTACGGGAGTAACGGTGCACCTCTCATAATACATACAGTCCGTATATGGAATTCGGTGCATTCGATTTTGCATTATTCTGACATAGATCCAGAAACTCCATTGTGGGATATAGAAAATTACTAAAAATGGGGTGAATTCTGGAGCTGCTTTGGGATAACTTAAGTTGGACCAGCTTTATATGCACAATCACTTAAAATGTTTTGAAAAAATTCAACCTGAGTATGGGGTCCCTAGAACAGCTTTTTATAAATATTTACAGCTTTGTCATGGTTTAATGGTACAGTTTGGGGGTGGAGTGCCAATTTTATCGGATGCCCCTATGAAAAACACTATACATTATGAGGACTAGTAAAAATATCTCTCATTTATACACTCTTAATAAAATAAATTTATGGGGATAATTTGCTGGCACTCCAATTAAAATGGGAAGGTGACCTTGGAGTAACAGTTTAACAGATGAGGAATGATCTGATGCATTAGCACATACCAAAGAAACAACATTTTGTGGTAGGATTCATCATCTTCAGCTTTATATATCGCATAGGGTGTATCTCTCGCCAGTCAGATTAATACAATTTAGTACAAGGGAGGAAACAAATTGCCCAAAATGTGGAGAAAGGCCATGTACTTTTTGGCATTTATTATGGGATTGCCCCAAGATTCAGAGATTTTGGTTAGCAGTATTAAACTGCATACAATACGATCAATGTATTTGCACTCCCCAAAAATAACTATATTTCGTTTAACACTGAAAAACCTCTTTGGCGTAACGTAGCCAATATGTGGTTAATCTCCTGACCTTGGCCAAAGTAAGCATAGACAACTGGGATGGCACCTGAGGGCCACCCAGAGATGGGTTGATTTAGTCAACGAAACATTGGGTCATCGGTAGATTGTATTAGTAGAAATAATGAATCCAAATTCTTAAAAGTCTCGTCTAATTGGATTACATCACGATATGCATTCATTGGGGGTAATGATTAATTTGGGTGTTCAGTTTTTTAAATGCTTTTGAATTATTAATTGTGTTCTATGTTTTATTACGATTTACTATCACTATATATTGTATACTATATAAGTAGTATTTTCTTGTTAGATTAATGTATAAAACTTGTATGTGATTTCTATGTATTGTTTCTGAATGTATTTTTTTTTTTTTATAATTTTTTTATTTTCAGTGGTCAATCAAGAAAATACAGACAGCAAAACGATAACACTGTGTAGCATGCACAGTAAAATCACAACAGTTATTGTGGTGTATCACATATTAGGAAACCTTTAGACAAAAATGACCGGTTTTTACATTTTTAAAGAGTAATATAAAATGGGTGTAGGAACAAAATGGATTGTGGGGGAAGGGTGAGGGGGGTAGGACCACAAAGATAAGCACTGTAAGTATTTAGAGGATAACTAGGGTGTGTTGAGCCTATAGCAGAGGGGGAGATATGTGTCGGGAAGAGTTAGGGTCATCGCACATGGGTCAGGTTGGAGGACGTGGAGCGTTGAGGGGGAAGGTGAGTTCCACGGCTAGCCATGGAGCCCAGACTTGACTGAAGACGTGGCCTCTATCGTGGAGGTAGTACGTAATCTCCTCCATAGCGGCCACGTGCCAAATCTGCTTCTTGAGAGCCAAAAGGGATGGAGGTGAGGTCTTTTTCCAATTAAGGGCTATGAGTGATTTGGCTGCTGTCAGGATGTGGGCAGTTAATTTCTTGGAGAATTTGTCCAGGTCTTGGGGAGGGTAACATAAAAGAAATATCCAGGGATCTTTCGGGATAGGAGCTTCAAAAAGGGTATTTAGGAAACTATGGACTGAATCCCAGAAGGTGGTGATAATCGGGCAAGACCACCAAATATGAAACATCGTACCCCTTTGGCCACAGTCCCGCCAACAGCAGGGCGAGGAAGAGGGAAACATTCTATGGAGTGTTGTGGGAGTGTAATACCAACGGTAATAAATTTTGTAAGAGGTTTCCTTGAGTTTAGTTGATATAGAGCATTTAGCTATCCCCAGTCTCATGTCCTCCCAAGCCTCTTCATCCGGGGGAGGACCAAGGTCCTTTTCCCACTCGTCTTCATGAGGGTTTGGAGAGGGAAGGGCAGAAGTGAGAAGAATGCTATATATTTGAGAAATCATGCCCTTGTCCAAGGGATGTTTTCTACAAAGAGATTCAAATGGAGTAAGGTCCTCTGAATGTATTTTTAAGAGACCCATGTACAGTAAATAATGTGTAATATTAGACCTTATTGTCCATGATTGAAAACATTTCAAATAAACTTGAAAAAAAGATATATGCGCTAACACCATACTTGCCTACTGCTGAAAGCTTGTTTCCGGGAGAGGGAGCATGACTGGAGGGCGGGAGGGGGTGGGGCGAGGCCAATCGCGTCATTTTGCCCCCACCGCAAATCCGTAATTTACGTCACAGGGGGCGGGGCCAGAATGACGCGATTGGCCACGCCCCGCCCCCCAAAATGGCGTGATTCACCGAGAATCACGTCAAATGACGCGATTCTCTGTGAATTCCGGGATGCGGGAGAAATGTCAGCTCCTGCGGGAGCCCGGGAGACTGACCCGAATTTTGGGAGTCTCCCGGACTTTCTGGGAGAGTTGGCAAGTATGGCTAACACTGAGTAGGTGTGTTCTAAATAGGACAAAGCAAAGTGTAGAGGTAGAGAGTGCATAGAAAAATCTTCATTATGCCCTTATTCGGAGCTATGGCATACAGCACCAATCACACATTGTGCATGGTTAGTAGCAGTGATTATAATTTTGGTAATTATTATTATGGACACTTTTACAATGACGCCCGAACAGGCATGGTTTAAATGTGATCTTGTTAGGCTATAGTGGTGTCACAGTGTTATGAAATATATGAACCTGGGCACCAGGGAAAGAGAGGTGAGGAAACAGATGACGATGGATGAAGATAATTATACTGTTATGTTATTGCTGTACACCATGAAGAAGAGTTACAATTAATTGCAGCGTAATATTGCAGCAGTATAGGCTACGTGTTTTATTCAACCTTTATAATGGGATGTAGTGTTGGAATTGATCTTTTCGTTGTGGACCGGAGAACTAGGTAAGAGGCTGGGAAACATTAACATGGATACTGAACAAGATAGTGGTATGTTTTTGCTGTTAACCATACTAGAAAAATGTTGGGACAGTCAACACATTTTTTTGAATGATGTCTTGAGTGTATATATTCAAAGCCTCCCGTGTATGTTTCTATATGTTATTAGCTGTGCCTTTATATTAAGGTTGCATCTAATAAACAACATTCTGCAATGTTAAATCTGTGAGAGGAGGAGGGGGGCATGGTGTTTTTAGGGGCTATATTTTCAAAAGTATTAAAGCTATTAAGCGTGCGAATGGAGAAGTGTCCAAAGGTGCCGCATGCCAAATTTCAGAAAAAAATAATAAAAAATGACAAATTTGGAATAATCTAAAGTTCAAAATGTCGCTGTTTTTTTCCACTTCCTGTTTTACAAGAGTCACCGGTTTTCTGTTTTTTTTGGGAGAGCGTAACTCAGGGTACAGGAGTTGTAAAGACTTGGGGGTAAATGTATCAAGCTTAGAGTTTTCCGGCCGGTTTGAAAAACCAATCAGATTCTAACTATTATTTATTTAGTACATTCGACAAAATGACAGCTAGAATCTGATTGGTTGCTATAAGCAACATCTCTACTTTTCAAACCTGCCGTAAAGCTCTCAGCTTGACACATTTACCCCTTGGGGACTGTTTTATTAGAAAGCTATTAGGGCGGAGGAGTGCCTTTGAGGGTTTAAAATTTTGAGAACTTACAGATTTTTTAACATTTTAGTAAAATATGCCCCATTTTAAAGATAGGGGAATTCATAAGGTTGCGCATGTCAGTTAGATGTGTGTGCTAGGTGTACTCAGCCTGGCTTCACTTGCAAGTACAAATATGGCTGACCCTCTCGCTAAGAAATTTTCTTCTGCCAGCAGGAGAAATTAGCCATTTTTGCCAGATACAGGGAGGATCTTCGGGTTTTTTGGGGCTGCAGGGGACACACATTTCTAGGCCTGGCACCGCTCTCATTATAAAGTTTAACAGGTCCGTCTGTGTCAGTACGGCTGTATCAGAGCCAGGTTAAGCCTCCCGCCCCTCAGTGACGTCAGTTAATTTATTCACTGAACTGAGCCTGGGGGCGGGAGATTTACAACTGCTCTGCAGTTCCTGCACTTATCGCACAGAGCCACGATCAGTGCAGGGGATAGGGTATAGGAAAATGGACTATGAACTTTTAATTGTATGGAACCAGTGAAACATGAAAAGTGGTTTGTAGTTCATGCAATGAGTGAGGTGCTTTACACATTTCGTTTCATAGTTTATTCTCTGATAGTCTGGGTTAAAATTGTCAGCTCTGCACTTGTACATACTGCGGACGGACACCACCTGACAGAGTGCCCGAGGCTCCTAGTTCTCCCCTGCTCTGCAGTCAGATTGTCCCCGCCCAGGGTGCAGAGCCGACTCCTCAGTACAGATTATGGCAGTCCTAGGGGTAAATGTATCAAGCTGAGAGTTTTCTGGCAGGTTTGAAAATCCAATCAGATTCTAGCTATCATTTATTTAGTGCATTCTGCAAAATGAAAGCTAGAATATGATTGGTTGCTATAGGCAACATCTCCACTTTTCAAACCCGCCGGAAAATTCTCAGCTTGATACATTTACCCCCTAGTCTCAATGTGACGAGTGGCCCAGGGCTACTCCGACTGTCAGTTCTAACTGTCCCTCAGCTACTTTCTCTCCCTGCATGGCGCTGGCTGCCCTGAGTTTAAGCCAGAGAGCCGTGATTGGTGCTGGGTTGCTGTATGAACAGTCACTGAGTTGGCTAAGCCCGCCCCCTCAGAATAGAGCCCACCCCTTTAGAATAGCTTGCGAGCCACCAGTGTATATCGGTGTATTTATTGTGGGCTGTGGGTTTTGTCACTCTAGAGTAGAGATGGACGGGCTCAGTTTCCTTAAAACCGACCCCACCCGAACTTTGGGGTTCCGAGTACTCTCGCGCCTATTCGGATTCCAAAACGAGGCAAAACGTCATTGTGACGTCGTCGGATCTCGGGAGTTTTGGAATCAATTTATACCCGCCTCCACTGCGATCTAGCACCATTTGAAAGAGGGACAGAGAAGGGTTAGGTCACAGTATAGAGCAGGCAAAGTGATAGAATAGAAATAGGAGGGTGGTAATTCTAATATAACAGTTATTGCACTGTATTTTTCTGAATTTGCACTACAAAGTGTTTGGGGTCTCATATACACCCTTATAAAACAGCTGAATTTCTGAGTGCTGAAATCCTAATATAGCAGTCATTGCACTGTATTTTTCTGAATTTGCACTAATAACTGTAGGGTCTAATATGGCGGTTCCCAAACTGTGCGCGCGGCACCCCTGGGAGCCGCGGGCCAGACATAAAAAAACCAAAACACAGAAACTTACCAATACGTCGGGCGCCGGGACCCAGCAGCCTCCTCTCTCCTGCAGCTGTCACTGAATATCGACGTCAGTAACCAGCTGCAGGAGAGAGAGGAGACTGCTGGGTCCCAGCGCCCGGTGGATTGGTAAGTTTCTGTGTTTTTTTTTATAGCTGGTGCCTGGCGCGGGGCAGAGTGAGAGGGATCGTGGCAGAGGAGAGGGACAGAGGATGGTGACAGCGGGACAGAGGAGGAGAGCAGAGGATGGTGACAGCGGGACAGAGGAGGAGAGCAGAGGATGGTGACAGCGCGGCAGAGGAGGAGAGCAGAGGATGGTGACAGTGGGACAGAGGAGGAGAGCAGAGGATGGTGACAGCGGGACAGAGGTTGGTGACAGAGGATGGTGACAGAGGAGGAGAGCAGAGGATGGTGACAGTGGGACAGAGGAGGGGGACAGAGGATGGTGACAGCGGGACAGAGGTTGGTGACAGCGGGACAGAGGAGGGGGACAGAGGATGGTGACAGCGGGACAGAGGAGGAGAGCAGAGGATGGTGACAGCAGGGCAGAGGAGCGGGACAGAGAGCAGAGGATGGGGACAGAGAGCAGAGGATGGGGACAGCGGGGCAGAGGAGGGGCACAGAGAGCAGAGGAGGGGCACAGTGGGGCAGAGGAGGGGCACAGCGGGGCAGAGGAGGGGGACACAGCGTGAGAGGGGCAGTGGGGGGGGACACAGCGTGAGAGGGCAGAGGAGGGGACAGCGTGTGAGAGGGCAGAGGAGGGGGACATTGTGAGAGAGGGCAGAGGAGGGGACAGCATGACAGAGCAGAGGAGGGGGGACAGCGTGGCAGAGGGGGCAGTGTGAGAGAGGGCAGTGTGTCTGGATGCAGAGGGGGCAGTGTGTCTGGATGCAGAGGGGACAGAGTGCCTGAGGGCAGAGTGTCTGGATGCAGAGGGGGCATTTTTGCATACAACTAAATAAGTATTTCTGTCCTGACCTAAATACTTATAACAATTTTTTTACCCAACTACTTCTAAAACAGGACTGCTCAATAATTATTTTGGAGGGGTGCCTTGAAAAAATTTGGAGACTCTAAGGGTGCCGTGAACTGCAAAAGTTTGTGAACCACTGGTCTAATATACCCCCAAAGAGAAGACGTGCTTTGGTCATTTTTTGTTAATCTACAAGTCCTTGCAGGCTTTTGTCTGAATTTGCACTACAAAGTGTAGGGTCTAATATACACCCAAAGACGGGTGCTCAATTGCTAAGAGTCATTGATGAAGAGGAAGACAAGCAGGCTTGTCTGTAGAATTTGCAGGCGTTATATAGATAACACCCAAAGAGAAGAGCTCCATTGCTCCATTGCTAATTGTAATTGCTGAAATAGAAATTATAGTCCTGTTTGGCTTGGTCTAAATCTGCAGTTACATTTTATTGTACCATAGCTCATACAGAAACAGGAGGGGTGGCATTGTTCTTGTCACTCTCCAGTCTCAGTCATAATGATACTAATCCTTCTACCACATGTACTAAAGTCTATGTTCAAGTGCATACTGTTTTTAAGTCAGGGAAACAAAAATGTAAATAAAAATATTGTACCTTTTTAAAGAAAAAAAACCTCTGTAAAAAAGGTGAAAGTTTACTGTAGAAAAACATAAAATTGCCAACATGCCATTCTACCCAAAATATTACCAGGCATACCAGCATCAGGTAGCTCCCTTCTCTTAGCTAGATTTTAGTCCCTGCTGCATTATACACTGTCATCATAATCACTCTCATCATTGTGTACATCTTCCTCAAACAATAGTAATTCATCCCCACTGGAATCCACCATCATAGAAGTCTGTGTACTTTGATGTAATTGCGATAATGGCCTCCTCATGGAATTTTGAGTTAATTTTATGGGAGCTGTCACAATTTTTGGGCAATTCTTTTAGAGCAGAGCAAATATCAAAATGTTGTGCTAACTCATCTGCATCACTACTGTGTGTCTTGGGAAAGCTAAGTTTTTTCAGAGAAGCAGTTGCCAGAGAAACTGAAGGAGTAGACGTCATTACAAGATGTTGATAGCTCTTGGATCCTGGCGAAGCGAATTAAGTACTTAATCTACAATTACAATATAGTTAGCAGATTTACTTAGTTTTATTTCATCCGTAAAATTTTTCTAGCTGCTTCTTAAAAAGTATAATTAAGGCAATCACTTGACTCAAGCTAACTGTGTCTGCACTCTCTTCACAGGTGACTACTTCGCTGGACTAAAGTATATTCCCCTCAAATGCTAGTCTTCTTGCAGCTGCTGCATTCTCCTACATGCTGTTGCAGAATCACGAAAATTACCCTAAATTTTTTGGGACACAAACAACATCTCCTGCATGTCATTGCCATTTTTTAAAAGTTCTGTAACACCAAGTTGATTGTGTGAGCAAAACAGGAAATGTAATGGAATCCCCCCCCCCCCCCCCCCGCTGTAATGCTCTAACAATATTGGTGTCGTTATCAGAAATCACATATCCTCAGGAGAGTCCAAGCAGGATTAGCCATGCTGCAATGACATTCCCTTACTTTTTGTAACAGATTGTCAGCTGTATGCCTCTTAGTGCAGCCGCTGATACACAGAGAAGCCTACTTCTGAAAAATGTAACGTACTTGGGTACATGCTGCTGCTCTTCCTGCTGGTGAAGGCGAATCACCAACCCAGTGGGCTGTCACAGTCATATAATCTTTAGTTTGCCCAGTTCCGCTTGTCCACATATCTGTGGTTAAGTGTACAGTGGGTAGAATGGCTGACCTATATATAATAGTGTTTAAAGCATATAGGTCAGTGTAGGACCTGCATAGAATGAGGTGCCCTTGACGCTGGGATGCAGACTTAAATGTTTTGATCAAAATATGAACTAATACCTCATGTTTTTATTTTGCTAAACACACACAGATATGCAGTGTAAAGGATAAGCACTGACAACTGTCTTTTTGTTTTGTATATATATATGGGCATTTATATTGCCACGCAGCTGGTACCATATACAATATGGGATATACAGAGTGTGGGCTTATTGCCAAGCAGCTGGTACCATATATAATGTGGGATTTAACGAGTGCGGGCTTGTTTTTTCTCTGGTTTTGTTTCAAAATATTGCCTTCTTGTCATAGCAGCTGTCCATCAAGCCTATTTAAGGCACATTTGGGTCCGGGTCACAAGCCAGCCCTTGCTAGATGTAAACCCTTATACTTGGGAGGTGAGTGCATCTGATTTTAACTAATCCTGGTATCCAATGTCCGGTTCTTCTCTGCAAATCCTGGTATCCAGCATTCTGTGCTTCTCAACTAATCCTGGTATCCAGTCTCTGGTACTCCGCTGCTCTCCTGGTGCCTTCTTTTTCTGTTAACATCAGTTACACCTGCCAATCTCACCTGGTACCGGTATAACCGGTATAACATTAGTGTGTACACTCCAACAATGAGCGATTATCGTTCCAAAGCTCATTGTATTGTTTGATTTTTAAACCAAACTAAAAATCTCGTTCAACGATGTTGTTCCAATCCAGCAGTGTGTACGCACACACGATCAGGATCTCCATAGCATTTACAGTGTGACGATCTTTTCAGCCAATGGTTATGACAGATGAAGAGCACAGATCTGACGGTAAATCTTGTAAAACGTGTATAGTGTGTACACAGGGATCGGCTGCTGATCGGGACTTTTTTCTTATCAGTCGTTGGTAAAATCATTATAGATAACACATCTGGGAGAAAATTTCTGCAGTGTGTACACAGCCTAAGGCTGCTACAAGAGCTAATTCCCTTATCACATTGTTCAAACCCTGTAGTGTAATTTGAAGCCACTCTCCACCTTTTTGTAGATCAGTAGTTCTCATTTGGGTCAAAGCTTCCTCAATATATGTCATCATGCTGTCACAATAATGCTCAAGTGAAGTGTAGAAGCTGTCACTGTGCAAATTGCTGTCTAAGATCACTCTTCCCCTTCCGCCTACAAATAATCTGGCTTTACACCTAAGTCTCCCCTGGTAACTCAACCAATCCATACACCTTGAACCTTAACTATCCATTCACCCAGTGAACCTTTTACCTGCTTATTCCTAGCTCAGTCATGTTCACCTTCTACATATTATTATTACCATTTATTTATATAGCGCCACTGATTCCGTAGCGCTGTACAGAGAACTCACTCACATCAGTCCCTGCCCCATTGGGGCTTACAGTCTAAATTCCCTAACACACACACAGACACACACACAAGCAAACACACAGACTAGGGTCAATTTGTTAGCGGCCAATTAACCTACCAGTATGTGTTTGGAGTGTGGGAGGAACCCGGAGCACCCGGAGGAAACCCACACAAACAGGAGGAGAACATACAAACTCCACACAGATAAGGCCATGGTCGGGAATTGAACGCATGACCCCAGTGCTGTAAGGCAGAAGTGCTAACCATTGAGCCACCGTGCTGCCACATCTGTTATGTGTGCTGTCTTCACTTGTTCAAGGATCTTACATACGACAGGAAACCATGGCGGCAAATGATAAACACACTGCTCCATTGAACCTGTCCTAGACAAAGGAAATATAACTGGGCAGTATGGAATGTATTGCTGTAACTACAGGGACATATCCTGATACAGATATATTGGGGCCGGTTTATCAAAGAGGTGAAAGCACTATTGTTTATTCCTTTCTCCCTATACATCAAAGGGCTACCACTGGCAATAACACAGCTATTGTCATTGATAATTCTGCCGAAGTAAGATTCATTTGTCGATCAAGACTTTCCCATGCTTTTTCATGGGGAAGCCTATTTAGCAATTATCATGACTGCAATCTATGTTTTATTTTGTTCCACATTAGTGGAACTGAATTCCTTAAATTAGACGTTCAGCTGTACTGTGCTTGAAGGAACGGACAAGTCAGTTCACGCATGCAGACATCTGCAAAGACTGGCTCAGCAAGGTAGTCAGTTATCTCTTATCACTCTGCTACACAAGCAATTTCTTTGTTAAAATATGTCAATAATTAATTTAATTGCACTGAAAGACAAAAGGCAGTTTTTGTGCTTATATGCAGAGTGAGTAAGAGTGTGATAAGTTCAAATTTATAGCAATCTTTGCAATCACATCCTGCTACATACAGGACAAGTTGCTTTTTTGAAAGAAGTTATATGAGTCAATAGAGGAACAGCATTATGAAAGTTGCCCAACTATTCCGTAAACATGAACATTTTCTAGCTGTACAGAAGTGACAGCTTGAGCTACAGACAAAACCAAAGCAAATCACATGTAGTACACTTGGAGGAGACATACACTCAAAGTGATAGAAAGCAAAATGAAGAAGTTAAATTTATATTTACACTGAACAAAAGTAGTGGGACGCTTGACCGTTACACCAACAGGGACTCTAATGACATTGTATTTAAATGTATATACTTTAATATAGAGTTGGTCGCCCTTTTGCAGCTTCCACTCTTCTTGGAAGGTTTTCCACAAGATATTGGAGTGTTTCTGTGGGAATTTTGGCCCATTTATTCTGTAGAGCATTTATGAGGTCAGGCACTGATGTTGGACGAGCAGGCCTGGCTCGCCATCTACATTCCAGTTCATCCCAAAGGTGTTTGGAGGGGTTGAGGTCAGGGCTCTGTGCGGGCCAGTCAAGTTCTTCCACACCAAACTCATCAAACCATGTCTTTGTAGTCCTTGCTTTGAGCACTGGGGCACAGACATGTTGGAAAAGAAAAGGACCTTCCCCAAACTGTTGCCACAAAATTGAAAGCATAGTATTGTCCAAAATGACTTGGTATGCTGAAGCACTAAGATTGCCCTTCACTGGAGATAAGGGGCCTAGCCCAAACCCTGAAAAACATCCCCATACCATTATCCCTCCTCTACCAAACTCCACAGTTGGCATAATGCATTCAGGCAGGTAACGTTCTCCCGGCATCCTCCAATCCCAGACTGGCCCATCTGACTGCCAAACAGAAAGTGTGATTCGTCACTCCACAGAACACATTTCCACTGTTCCACTGTTCCACAATCCAGTGTCAGTGTGCTTTACAACACTCCAACTGACGCTTGGCATTGATCTTGTTGATGTAAGGCTTGTATGCAGCTGCTGGGCCATGGAAACCCATTCAATTAAGCTCCTGCCGCACAGATTTTGTGCTTACATTAATGTCAGTGGAAGTTTGGAACTCTTCAGCTATGGAATCAGCAGGGCATTGTCGACTTTTACGCACCATGCACCTTAGTAGTCGTTGACCTCGCTTCATAGCTGAGTTGCTGTTATTCCTAAACGCTTCCACTTTCTAATACTATCACGTACATTTGACCGTGTATTATCCAGCGGGGATGAAATTTCACAAACATCTTATTGCAAAGGTGGCATCCTATCACAGTACTATGCTTGAAGTCACTGAGCTTTTCAAAACAACCCATTTTGTATCACAAATGTTTGCAAATGGAGCCTGCATAGCTAGGTGCTTCATTCTATACACCTCTGGCAACGGGTCTGATTGAAACACTATACTGGCCGTGATCCGAGGGGCATAGGCAGGGACCAAAAGATATACCTATTGTTCAATGACAGTCAATGTAAGTGGGGCAGCATGGTGGCTCAGTGGTTAGCACTTCTGCCTTACAGCACTGGGCTCATGAGTTCGATTCCCAACCATAACCTTATCTATGTGGAGTTTGTATGTTCTCTCCATGTTTGCATGGGGGTGCTCCGGTTTCCTCCCACACTCCAAAAACATACTAGTAGGTTAATTGGCTGCTATCAAAATTGACCCTAGTCTGTGTCTGTATGTGTGTGTGTTAGGGAATTTAGACTGTAAGCTCCAATGGGGCAGGGACTGATGTGAGTGAGTTCTCTGTACAGCGCTGCGGAATTAGCAGCGCTATATAAATAGCTGATGATGATGATGAGGGTGGTCTGTGGCTGGGTCCTTTATGTATATTTGGTGCCCCAGGTTAATTAATTTTTGGGGGGCATATCAGATGTTTTGGAAACCTGATTCTTCGCATTGACATCCTGTTAATTGCAAAATATTTATTGCTACCATTGGGTGACCCATTGACTGTTCGCCAACAAAATAAACTGATCATATATATTATTGTCTCTGCTGCCACCTGCTAGCTCGCAGCCTCCTGGACATCTCCCGCAGTCCCATCTTGACAGTTAACCCACACACAATCTGGTACATGTATCAAATGGAGAACATGACCAAGAATTTGGGAGCCAAGGTTGAAACATTTCCATGCTTATCTACTCTTCACGTCATTGCCGCATGGGTCTTCTTCCTTTGTGTTATTATCTGTTCATCATGTTCCTTTTTCCATCCTGTTCACCATGTTCACCATTCGATAAATTAAATTTTATATATAAATATATATATATATATATATATATATATATATATAACAAAAAATAAGAGCACTGTATATCACAAAGATAAGATAACATTTTATAAAAATTATCAAGAGCAAAGTTCTTCACTGATCTTTGTGTCCTATCATGAGAACACAACAGCTGTACAAAATGCAAACTTGCACGCACTGCTCAAATGCTGCTGAGTGTAACTCATCATCATCATCAATTTATATAGCGTCACTAATTCCGCAGCGCTGTACACAGAACTCACATCAGTCCCTGTCCCATTGGAGCTTACAGTCTAAATTCCCTAATATAGACACACACTCACACACAGACAAACAAACAGAGAGGGAGAGACTAGGGTAAATTTTTTGATAGCATCCCAATTAACCTACCAGTATGTTTTGGAGTGTGGGAGGAAACCAGAGCACCCAGAGGAAACCCACGCAAACATGGGGAGAACATACAAACTCCACACAGATAAGGCCATGGTCAGAAATCGAACTCATGACCCCAGTGCTGTGAGGTAGAAGTGCTAACCACTGAGCCACTGTGCTTCAGAAATGCAGAAATACAGATGGGGGTACCAGAATTAGGGTATAAAACTAGATCCAATGAAAATAGAAGCAATCGCGAGAACTGGAAATAAACTGGAAAGAGTCACAGACTATGTTAGAAATGTTCAACTATTTGGCTAAATTGTCTCACACAAGCCACAACCCCTTTGTGAACCTTGCTCAAAGAGGACACAGAATACAAAAGGCACTATAACACCCAAATTGCTTTTGGGAACAGTCAATGCTCAAGTGAAACCAACCAAGTTCAAGACAAGGTCACAGAGGACAACCTCAAGGACATTTCCAAATTTTACACCAAGCAGCACAAGCTGAAAATTACTCTTCTACTTCACCCTTTAAACTTGAGGTAGGTATTTGAGTTGCTTGGGCTCCTTTAGTTTAGTGTAGTACATATATGCAGCCATTTTTTTGCTAGTGTTTGTGTTGTGGAAGTCTGACAAAGACAACCTGATGTAATGGACACATAATTAAAGTTATTAAATGAAGAGAGACAAGCTGCAGTCACTAGTATTCACACACAAATGCACGGTGGCTCAGTGGTTAGCACTTCTGCCTCACAGCGCTGGGGTCATGAGTTCAATTCCAGACCATGGCCTTATCTGTGTGGAGTTTGTATGTTCTCCCCGTGTTTGCATGGGTTTCCTCCGGGTGCTCCGGTTTCCTCCCACACTCAAAAACATACTAGTAGGTTAATTGGCTGCTATCAAAATTGACCCTAGTCTCTCTCTCTCTGTCTGTGTGTGCATGTTAGAGAATTTAGACTGTAAGCCCCAATGGGGCAGGGACTGATGTGAATGAGTTCTCTGTACAGCGCTGCGGAATCAGTGGCGCTATATAAATGATGATGATGATTGCTACAGATAAGAATAAATGGGACACCCTAACATGACAAATTTGTGGCTATTGCATATAATTAAGACATTTTGCATCGACTTTAATCTCAAGATTACCTTAGTGTCCCACGGCACTATTGTCATTCAAATATTACTGCTACTTTCCATCTTTTTATGGGAGATTTCCTTTAGCATCTCTGCTCAATAAACAAATACTGCCCCTTGCAATGAGTATCATGAAGGAATGCTTATGACATCATACATTTACTTAACCTTCTTAATGATCCACAGTCTGAGCAGGAAATATTTACAATCAGTGACAGAATTTCACAACCAAATAAATCACGTGCGGCAAGTCTCAATTTATGGACTTTTTGTTCCTGTAAGAGATTGTCACATGTTTGCAGTTTCATTTCCTTTAAAAATGCCACTAGTCAGAGACACTTATTTGAAATGCTGATACTTTCAGTGCTTGTTTCTTTTTTTGTAAAATACTTTCTTACACAATTTGTGCATTGACATCTATACAATACTCCCACGTATTATCGCATACATAACACTATCTTCGCCGGGAATATTCCACAATCAAAATGTCCATTAAAATGTCTATTCCAATCTTTTTTAGCAGAAGATAATCTTGAACCAAATTATCTGAACAGGCCACAGAGCAAGTTAAGCTGGGTAAACATTACACGGTTTTCGTCCAATAATCGGCTCAATCAGCCGACATACGACTGCTCGTTCAAAAGTCGGGTCAGTGTGTGCAGCAGTGACACGATGTCCGAAAGTCTGCCCAAATGGACGATTGTCGCCTCATTTGGTTGGTCGTACCGTTTAATATTTTCGTTCCAATATCGTTTCCGCTGTGTAGTGTGTATAAACTTCTGACCGATCCACAACAGTGAGTACGAAATTACAGTCATTGCTCACGACAATATGGCTGTCTTCACCAGGAATATTCCACAAGCAAAATGTCCATTAAAATGTCTATTCCAATCCTTTTTAGCAGAAGATAATCTAACCAAATTATCTGGACAGGCCACAGAACAAGTTAGCAATTAAGCTGGGTACACACTGAAGAATTGTTCAGACCCACCTGCTATCTCAAACGATTATACCTACGACTGAAGGTCCGATCAGTCTGACGATTCATCCATACACACTGACACGATTTACCTTCAGATCTGTGCTCTTCATCTGGTCCTTTGTCTGGGCCTCTAGTCCGGAGAATGACAGCACAATATTCATTCATTGACTACTGTCACATTGTCACACTGATTAAAACTGCCTTGTTATAGCTATCCACATGTCCTAACGAATTTCGTTAGCGTCTGTGACTCTGAAACAAAATATTCTGTCTCAGAACGAACAAATGAATTATTCCTTCTACAGCATTCACTATGACAGTCATCGCTAACATCGGCTGAAAAGAGCCCGACTCTGTAAACTCTATGGAGATCATCAGCGTGAGTGCATACACACTACATGATCGTTAGGGGATTGACCGGAAAACATTGAACGGTACGACCAACCAAATGAGGCGATAATCGTCCATTTGGGCAGACTTTCGACCATCGTGTCACTGCACACACTGACCCGACTTTTGACCGAGCAGTCGTATGTCGGCTGGTTGAGCCAATTATTGGGCAAAAACCCTGTATTCTGTACCCAGCTTTAGATTTCAGAAGTCATCAAGGGACAGAGGTAGGATAAAGCCCCAGAACCTGATGACTTCTCAGCAGCCTACTACAAGTTTTCTGGTGTCTTAATCCCTCATCTTTTCTCATTTTCAAAAGCCCTTCTCCAGAGAAACACTAGAGGCCAAAGATATCCAAGATATCCATAAATGTGCCAGCTATCGACCCATAAACTATATTCCCAAACAACAACAAAAGCTATGGTCAAGGCCACAGCCTTGGACTCAAACTCACCAAAAGTACTGAAATGTAGATAGGAGTGCCCCTTGCCACCCCTCGTATTTGCCCTGATGATAAAGCCCTTAACAGCTACAACTATGAATGGGGAATCTGAGAGCAAGATATCTCTATTTGCAGATGACCCTACTGCAACCTAGGATGTCAGTTCAAAATCAGTATAAAATGATGGACTTGTTTAGTAGTCAGGCCCGGCGCTCCCATTAGGCAAGGTTAGGCACTTGCCTAGGGCGCCGGGCTCTGGAGGGTGCCACAGTATTCTAAAATACTTTAAAATTGTGCGGCAAACGCTGACCATACCTGTCACAGCTGCCGCACAGCATTCAGATGGACAGGGAGGGGGGAAGAGGCTATTTTGTCACCACCGCCGCCTCTCTGCTCCGTCTCCTCCCCTCCACTTACTAGTGTCAGTGAGTGGAGGGGAGGAGACGGAGCAGAGAGGCGGCGGTGGTGAGACAAGGTAAGGAGAGGAGGGAGGAGGGCGGCGATTTTTGCGGGGGGGGGGGGGGGGGGCGCCGCTTTTTTAAAAATGCCTAGGGCGCCGTGGACCCTAGCACCGGCCCTGTTAGTAGTATTTATGGATACTAGATGAACTCGGCGGAGGACATGCTGTTGAATATTGACACTTGAGATATGTAAAACCGCACAACTCAATTTAACTTCAAATGCCAAACAAAACAGATATCCAGGAGTTTTAATTACATCCTTCAATGATTCTCTATATGGGGAAATATAGGGTGAACATTTCACTGGGTTTATTGCACAATTCAAGACCTATGGTCTTGGATATCACTAATAATCTCATGGCTGTGCAGAATCATTGCAATTAAGATAACCATTCTCCCTAAATGCCTCTATTAATTTCAGACATGGAGCTAGATTTACTAAACTGCAGGTTTGAAAAAGTGGAGATGTGGCCTATAGCAGCCAATCAGATTCTAGTTCTTATTTAATTAGTACATTCTACAAAATGACAGCTAAAATCTGATTGGTTGCTATAGGCAACATCTACACATTTTCAAACCCGCAGTTTAGTAAATATACCCCATGGTCTTTGTGTTATCCGAAGATTACTGTCAGAGTTTTTCTGAATCAGAAAACTGCAAACAAGTAAGTTTAACGATACTTAAAAAAACCACACAATTGAGAGGCAGGGGCTTCCCACATATTATTGGGTTGTCCACAAGAGCCAAAGAACCAAGACATTTGCCTTCCCCTCATATTGGCGTGCCTTGAACTTGAAACCAAATACAATCAGGCAACCATCTCCTCCCAGTGGCTTCCTTTCAAGTTCAAATAGAATGAACATCACAAGGTCCTTGCTGATAGCAAAATGCTCAGCTAAAATCTGGGATTCGTGTAGGACATGCCTAACAGCCCAAATCATATACCTCTACATATGTCTCTTCCCTGAATTCTCCTGCCCCTGGATACAAGGAAAGAGGGACTTTGGCCTCATTTGATCTTACAGAAAAAGGGACTAAGGCCTCATTTGCTTCAATTCAGCAGAAATCCCACATACCATTGCCTAAATTGTATGATTTCTTACAGATTAGTCACCTACTGAAGTCTCTCCCCTCCACATATGCTCTTAGGAAACCTTGCTTTTTAGATTGCTTCTCTTTGCATGTCCTCGGCTCATATGAAAACACTTCTGGGGGTATATTTACTAAACTGCGGGTTTGAAAAAGTGGAGATGTTGCCTATAGCAATTCCCATTGGAGCTTACAGTCTAAATTCCCTAACACACACACAGACTAGGGTCAATTTTGATAGCAGCCAATGAACCTACCAGTATGTTTTTGGAGTATGGGAGGAAACCGGAGCACCTGGAGGAAGCCCACGCAAACACGGGGAGAACATACAAACTCCACACAGATAAGGCCATGGTCAGGAATCAAACTCATGACCCGAGTCCTGTAAGACAGAAGTGCTAACCACTGAGCCACCGTGCTGCCCAGAGTCATTAGGGGACTCTTAACCTTTCACCTTAAGAAAACTCATTAGGACTTTGTATAACGTGCAAGTAAAAACACTATTGTTGATGAATGTTGACAATTCTGAATAAACTAGCATAGCCTCAGCATTAAGTAATTATGCAAGACACAATTTCTCTAATCAGTCCTCTGTCTTTCAGTTTGGTAGAGCCCTGCACTTTCAGCTGACTAATATAAACACCATCATGTAAGAATATCACACAGTTTTGGAGAAATGTAATACAACACCTGAGTTCCTTCCTCTTTTCCACCCGAACTTTACTGATTAGCTGAGGGGGAAGACTTTAAGGGCTAGATTTACTAAGCTGCGGGTTTGAAAAAGTGGGGATGTTGCCTACAGCAACCAATCAGATTCTAGCTATCATTTTCTAGAAGGTACTAAATAAATGAAAGCTAGAATCTGATTGGTTACTATAGGCAACATCCCCACTTTTTGAAACCCGCAGCTTAGTAAATCTAGCCCTTAAGGTTAATTCAGACAGATTTCTCCACTGAAATTACTGACATTACTGAAGACAACGATACATTACCACTATCTGGTGTTTGACAATCAAGTTTTTTACTGCAACAGTGGCATGATATATGGATCTAGGGATTGTCCAAGGTAGACTAAGGCATGGCTGTGCAGATCAGTGGTACCGTCAAAGTAGATGTAAGATGTGTTGTCAGGTATTTCATCTGGGTCTTATGCAGCCAGACCTCACGGCAACTGCTAACCTTGATCTTCTTTCAACATAAGGTTTTAACCTATGGCACCGAAACATACACTAATCTCCCACAAACGGCAATGGCATTTCTGTGATATATCATGAAATACATTTACAATAACTGTAGTTCAATCCAGTCCATATTACACACCCCCCAACTTTTATATCTTTGGAATCGGGACATTGGTCACGCTGCACAGGGCTTCCAAAGTGCTGGGTATCTCCTAGATTACTTCCCCTCCCCTCCAATGCTTGGAGCACCTTCCACTGCTACGCGCAGCATTGATGAGGCCACCAATTGTCCTCAAATATGGAAAAAATTCCTGATTCCGGGACAGTCCCATCAAATTGCAATGTCCCGTCTGAATTGGGATAGTAGCCAGGTATGATACTGATTTGTATGTGATTTTACAAGCTAACCCTAACCCTAATATGTAATGTTGCCGTTTTCTAAGAATTGCACCCAGCCAAGTTACTGCTATTGTTATGAGTTTAATATGCTGTTTGCTGCAGTTTTAGAAAATCCTGCCTTCCTTACGTCTGTCGGCCCCATCCAGAAGAGGACATTATGTTTGTTTTCTCTACTTATATGTATAAAGCTTTTCAACAACAAAGTTTGCACATAGTATCAAATGCTGTCCCTCTATCGTTTCTTCTTTACCCCTAAACACATACGCCTATGTAACATTTTGGTCTCTTGCATGCTAATGACAAAGGGAGAACGCAAACGTATGGATCATAACCCCAATCCATGTTGGTCTTCAGGTAATGAATTTTTGGCTTCAGTCACAGACATTTTAACACTTGTTTTTCCCTCTTTGCTCCCACACCTCTTTCTGTGATGTCACAGGTGTTTGTGTATGCCATTGCGGATATAACACTTTTATACGGAAATCACCATCATCATTTATTTCTATAGCGCCACTAATTCCGCAGCGCTGTACAGAGAACTCATTCACACCAGTCCCTGCCCCATAGGAGCTTACAGTCTAAATTCCCTAACATGCACACACACAGACAGAGAGAGAAAGACTAGGGTCAATTTGATAGCAGCCAATTAACCTACCAGTGGGAGGAAACCGGAGCACCCGGAGGAAACCCACGAAAACATGGGGAGAACATACAAACTTCACACAGATAAGGCCACGGTCGGGAATTGAACTCATGACCCCAGTGCTGTGAGGCAGAAGTGCTAACCTTTTAGCCATCGTGCTTTGGACCTGTACATCATAGAAATGTCGTTTTGGATTTAGTAAAAAATTTACACATTTAGACACAAATACATGCAGACATTGACGATAGTATGAATTATAACCATTATTTCTTTGATATACTCCTTTTCCTATACTAATATATGACCTATTGAACCTTACAGCTAGTATACCATTTGTGACTTCAAAGAGGCCTCAAATCTCCAAGTGTCTGGGGGATAGATAGACAATATACCTAGGTGACAAGTGGCTTTTATATCTATATATCCTGGACTGGACTCCAGACCCCTCTAAGATTTCAATAATCCCTTTTTGGAAAGGGCATACTCAACAGCAGGGGGACTGGTCATGGCAAATAGGTCAGTAGATAGGTCGGTCAAGCTAAATTTACCTGTTCCGTAATTGCCCACAGCAATCTCTCTTTCATACTGTAACCACTGATTGCAGGGGAGGGCTGGTAAACTTTAGCCCGGAGGGCAAGACTCGACTCAGCAGCCTCATTTAAAGGAACAAAAATGCAGGTGACTCAGCCCAAGGCAGCACACTATGGGACCAGCCCAGGGGGTAGATACCCCCAGCCCCCATCCCAGCCAGCCCCTGACTGATTGCTTCAAAACCATCACACTCACCTTTTCTCCAAAAGGGTCTCTGTATTTTACAATACATACAGATATTGGGCCTACTTTAGAGTTGGACATAATCCCATTCGTGGGACATAAATATAGGTATTTCTGTACAGAGCATACACACCAAATTTGGATCTGCATTTAGATTTTTGAATGATGGATGTGGGGGTGTTCCTTGAATTACATTCTATATGGAAAATTTGGACTCTCGTTTCTATAACACTGTCAGGCCCCACTACAGAAATTCCCACCGACTTTTTATGCCGAGCGATTTTACCTGCGATCGATTTGTTCCGATCGCTCGGCCCATGGACTGCATACACACTAGCCTTGTTTAGGACGATAAAGGGAAGAGCGGACGACTATTTAGCGACTTTTTACAGCCATGTTGTCGTGAGCAATGACTGTAATTTCATACTCACTGTTGTGGATCGGGCGGAAGTTTATACACACTGCACAACGGAAACGAGATTGGATTGAAAATATTAAACGGTACGACCAACCAAATGAGGCGACAATCGTCTATTTGGGCAGACTTTCGACCATCGTGTCACTGCACACACTGACCAGACTTTTGAACCAGCGGTCGTATGTCGGCTGATTGAGCCGATTATTGGACGAAAACCGTGTAGTGTGTACCCAGCTTAAGCGATTTATTTTGGGATGTGTGGCATATTGTTTTATTTAAAAAAAAAAAGCTCAGCAGAAATTCTATATTCAAAATAGTACTCCTGCCATTTGTTACTAAATATATTACTGCACTTAAAAAAAGTACTGTATCTTATGACAAACCTTTACATTATCAAGTGAAACATAAGCTAAGAGTCTTTAGGTATTGACCACTGATCCTTTTGTCATACTAGGAAACCGTATATGTTTTATTGTTTTGAATGTGCTATACAGGGTTTCAGTTTTTACATTAATACAGAAAAATGATATTCGTGGATTATACAATTGCTTGCGGCCTCTTATGATTCTCTGCATTACCCAGTATTGTTTTATTACTACGTTTGTGCCCAATTGTAAAGCGCTACGGAATCTGCTGGTGCTATATAAATAAATGATGACAGTGACACAGTGGTCTAGTATACGGTGGTATGTCATACGACCACTTCTCCTACTGCTTTGATTGTAAAGCTATAAAATTCCATTCACTTACACTGACTGCCACTTTCAGATTTCCACTTTGAGCGCAGATTGCATATATATTTTATCATCATCATCATCATTTATTTATTTATTTTATGATATTCTTCATCCTTAAGTGTGCTTGCAAAAACAAATTGGTGGCTGAAGGTCAGTATTAGAGAAAATCAATCAAACATCAAAACCACTAAAGATCGATTGACTACAAATAGGCTGCAAAGGTGCCAAAGTCCTGTTTAATTTTATTTTGCTTTCTACACAATCAGCAATTGGCTAACGTCAGCGAGTTGGCATGACTACAGAGGGGTACTTTGTCCTGAGTCCTGCCACTAGTCTTTGATAGCTGGTCAAAGAAGTATCGAGAGTTTAGTTGAAGGACTTGTGGGACAACCAGTTAGTTGCTTACGAATCCCACAGACTTGGGTAAGTCGCACAGGAATGACAAAGAATTAGCGGGCCTAGAGAGGGACAATAGAAGTTTCCTGCGGCTATGTGTATTGCTCTGCAAGTGAGTCAACTTCACACAGAAGCAAGTACAGCAGCTACAGAAAGCAATCATTGGGGACCTATAGTCATGTCATCTGGATCTTCTGGGTCCATGGTGGCAGTGTTGGAGTTTCTGTGGTCCAGTATTCAAGAATACGTTCCTCAGTAGCTCCTGTCCAGGCTTCTTCCATCTGATGGCACTTCTGACGTGCAGGCAATGGTGTAACTACAGTTTTTAAGTCTGCCCCACCATCATTTTTCTAGCGGATATAGGAGTACCCTATTTTTGGCTAATGTGCAGTGAATGAATTTTGATGCATAGACGGTGAAGTTAGGCTCATTGGTACCCAGCAGGAAGAATTTGCACCCTTATCCCAGATCTTCATGTGAAGATTCAATGGTTGCTGCAGGTAGTGAAACAGGCAACGGGTTATGCTTTTGGGAGCTGATCAAATTTTCCCTGTGTAAGAAAGTGGATAAGAGGAAGAATACTGCTGGAAAGCTGTGGCTAAAAAAAAAGCTTTATCCAGTAGCCGTGACAGTGGTCTCCAGTTAGATGAAGTCTGGAGATTGTGAAGATCCCCTCTTTTGGCAAGAAAGCTTTAAGAGTCTAAAAGAAAAGAGATAGTTTGTGGATAAGTATTTACATGCAGACAGGCGTTTGCTAGCAGTTTGCATAAGAGAATGAGGAGAGTCCTGATCCTTCCATGTGTCCAGAGAGAGTCCTGATCCTTCCATGTGTCCAGAGAGAGTCCTGATCCTTCCATGTGCCCAGAGGCAGTCCTGATCCTTCCAGGTTTTAGAGGGTCCTGATCCTTCCAGGTGTCCAGTGAAAGTTCTGATCCTTCTAGTTGTTCAGAGGGAGTCCTGATCCTTCCATGTGTCCAGAGAGAGTCCTGATCCTTCCATGTGTCCAGAGGGAGTCCTGATCCTTCCATGTGTCCAGAGGGAGTCCTGATCCTTCCATGTGTCCAGGGGATGTCCTGATTCTTCCAGGTGCCCAGAGGGAGTCCTGATCCATACATGTGTCCAGAGGGAGTCCTGATCGTTCCACGTGCCCAAAGGGAGTCCTGATCCTTCCACGTGCCCAAAGGGAGTCCTGATCCTTCCAGGATTTCAGAGGCAGTCCTGATCCTTCCAGGTTTTCAGAGGGTCCTGATCCTTTCAGGTGTCCATGGGGTGTCCTGATCAGTTCTGCTGATTGAGGGTATCCAGCTTTCTACTTTTACTACTGTCAACTGCTTTCACCTAGTCATTAAAGACAGACAGAAACCGGGCACTTCAGAATTGGTCTATATCCAGGGTGTGTGCGTAGCCATCATCTTACATAGGTCATGGCCTTGAACTGCATTATCACAGCCAGGAATACTCCTCACATCATCTTCATTTATATAAATATATTGTCAGGAACCCCCCCCCCCCCCCCACTCATCACCCCTAGAAGGAGCTAGCTTATACATTATTAGTCTGTTTAGGGTTTCTGTCTGAAGGTCTAAATGTGAATACTGCCCACCCCTAGAATTGAATGATTGCTAGCTCAGAGTGGGCTGTACTGTATTGTTACCAGTTATATCATTGTACACTAACAGACATTTAACATTGTTATTATATGCTGCATAATCTGATTTTTTTTATGGTTTATGTGGATCTGTACCATGTCATTTAGTCTAATACAAATATATTTATTCTAATGGTATTTCCCTTTCTTCAGGTGCACGTGTGCGCAAATAGTCACCAGTTATTTTAGCTTGAGTTGAGCAGGGCTTTCCAGAGTTAACCCCTGGTAGGAATTCTAAACGTTGTTTGGTGTACCTTCATTACTGTTGTTTATAAATATATGGGGTGCGGGGGGGTACTTAAAAGCAAAGTGCAAAAGTGGAGTGGCCCAAAATAACCAATTAAACCTCTGCTGTCATTAATTTGCTCTTATTCCATACTTGCCTACTTTCGCGAAGTTATTTCCGGGAGAGGGGCATGACTGGAGGGCGGGGTGCGCCAAATGCGTCATTTTGGCCCCACGGAAATGCCATTTTGTTGCGGGGCCAAAATGGCGTGATTCACCGCGAGTCGCATCATTTTTGGAAGCTAGTAGCGGGATGTGGGAGATTTGCCAACTCTCCCGGGAGTCCGGGAGTCCGTGAGACCGACCCAAAATTTGGGAGTCTCCCGGACATTCCGGGAGAGTTGGCAAGTATGTCTTATTCAATCAAAGCTACGTGTTGACTGGTTGCTTTAGTTACTGAACGAAGAAAGAAGGAGCACAGACATACTGGGCCTCATTAAGAATATGCGCAAATTGACACACAATGTCGCCATGCAGGGAAAGTACTTACATATTGTTAGAGTTGGGCTCTGACGCATTCCCTAAGACCAGCTGCACATTTTTGCAACATATAAATAACGCGTTTCACTGTCAGTCCCATTTACAAGCCTTGCACTAGTGTTGGGAACGAATTTCTGACGGTAGAAATACCGATAGAAATATGACCGACACAAAAATACTGACAGGCTAAATTCCAGTAAATGAAGTTCTCCGACACGGATAAAATATGGACATTGTGATTGCCGACAGTGAAAAGGCCGACAGTCACAATGCCGGCATTGAAACGGCAATGCCAGTCGGCAGTAAACAGTGCTAAAAATAAATAAATGTAAAAAAAAACACAAAAAAAAACCAAATCATATTATCCTAAAGCTGGTTGTAGAAAATCGGGGGGACAAACAATATGGGGTCCCCCCTATTCTCCTCCAACCAGCCCTAGGCTTAGCCAGCCAAATCTAGTGTTAATACAAGTAAACACATGTAACTTAACAGCAATGGGTTTGAAGTCCAATACTCATATACGAATGAGCAGAAGAACCCTTCTATGAGTAATTTTTGGGGTTTTCCTAGAACTTGCTTCTAACAAAGTCTGATATACCTATACAAAGCCAGAAGCCAGTGCATGCCTCTGTTTGGGCTTCCAGTTCTCAGAAGAGCAGGGCCGTTGGGAGGGTAGACCATAATCACCACCCTCAGACCCCAATTCCCCTATGGGGCCTGGCGATGGAATGTTGAGTACTACATTAAAATACAAAACAAAAGCTTGACAGATGTATGTATAGCTTTTACATGACACCAGCGGGATTAATCTTGTGTAATCTACAATAACTAGATGCAAGAGGAACATATTTTGTTGATAAGTTTATATGGTTTTGTTATATCCTCTTACTGCACACTGTTACGCAATGTTGGTTGTGCTTGTCTAAACAAAGTAAAAGAATTCTAAACAAAGAGAGAATAAAAATATCAAAATATTTCCTTCACCCACATAGGGGTAAATTTATCAAGCTGCGGGTTTGAAAAAGTGGAGATGTTGCCTGTAGCAACAAGTCACATTCCAGTTATCATGTATTCAGAACATTCTACAAAATGACAGCTAGAATCTGATTGGTTGCTATAGGCACCATCTCCACTTTACATGTCATATATGCACACGACATTATGTAAACAATATCTTTCAGGAGTTTCCAGCCTGTATTTTCTTAGAAGCAAGAATTGTAGTGTAGATTTAAGTTCTTTGTACGCACACAGTTCCCCCAAACTCTGCCATACAAAGATATATGAAGCTGTGTGTGATGTGCTTGTTGTGTTTATTATTTTATTAATATTTCATTATATAGCGCCAGCATATTCCGTAGCGGTTTACAATTGGGAACAAAGACAGTAATAACACATGACTGGGTATTACCAGACAAAGAGGTAAGAGAGCCCTGTTCAAAACTTGCCTAAAACCTTACAAGCCTTAGACATGCATGAGTTTTATCACACAGAACATGTTGCCTTAAGATGCAATGTCTGCAAATGGTTAAGGTAAATAACATGACTGATGTTTGCATGTAACACAGACGAACAACAAAGCATTACACAGGAAGGTGAAGCGCTGGGCTACAGGGAACACAATGGCTCACACGGAATAGCAATCTGCAGTAATCAGCTGTAGTTATCTCATACTTGCCAACTTTTGGAAACGTAATTCTGGGAGATCCCCCACCCCCACCCCGCGACAAAATGCCATTTTTGATGCGGGGGGGGGGGGGGAATGATGCGATTCACAGCGAATCGCGTTATTTTGAGGAGCAAGTTGTTGTTTGCGGGATACTTGCCTGCTCTCCCTGGGAGTCCGGGAGACCTAACCGAATTTCGGGAGTCTCACGGACATTCCGGGAGAGTTGGCAAGTATGAGTTATCTTTTAGGTGATGCGGAATAATCTCTATCTCTGTGTAACAAAATCTGTACTTAATATACTGCCCCGGACGACCTACTCTCTAAAGGGGCCTAATAATCTTTGTAAATTAAATCATTATATAATAAATAACAGGGAATGCAGTAAGCATGTTGCCGTTTCTGCTTGTGTGCGGTATGGCCACTTAGAGTATTAACTTACCATAGATCCTAGGTAGAGTTGCTTTCCTTTAGAAATTGTGCTACCTACCTCTAGCACACGTGTGTGAGTGGGCGCAACTAATGTGTTGCAATATGCCTAATTTATTTCAATTAGACAAGGCTATCTGTAGCTTTACCGGCCAGTCTAATCCAGCAAATCTCACAGACATGAAAAAAAGGGAAAGTACATATTTATAAGGGGTATAGGCTGATCAACCGGCATCCCACACAGTGTGCTAATAGAGAAAAACTCTGAGATAAGTATTTGGCAAAAAAAATTCGGTTACAGCTTTATTAAAAACTTTCTAACTTGTATTTGGCAGACAAGCGGCGTGCAAAGATAATAAAACATTTTCCAGTTCTATCTAGAAAACTGCGTGCTCTGTCTACCATGTAGGCATCGCAACAACCACCTCCGGAGACCAGCCCCCTTGGCATATATCACCCTCTGACTGCTAAAGCCTGGCACGCCGCCCTTATTGGCCCAATCATTGAAGCTAGAACCAGGCGTTCGGCTGTCTACCGGGTGTCACACGCCGCTCCCTTAATCAGGTCCCGGCTCTGTGACTTTCCCTTTAAGAACCATGATTCTGCTTGCTTCACCTTCAGACCTTACTTTCACAGGTGTTCCCAGCTACTGTGATCTGGACCACTCCCTAAACCTCATTGGTCCTGGAGCACTATATTAACCTCCCAAGGTTATGGGCTTATTGCCTGATCTTAATGTTACTCAGTCTACCTTGGTCTAGGCTAAATCTCCTACTGCTGTTACCTGTGTGCTGGACTTCTACATCTACAACCATCATACCTGGTACTTGTAGTTCCACACTGCTTACTGAATCTCCTACGGCTGTTACCTGTGTACTGGACTTCTACATCTACAACCATCATACCTGGTACTTGTAGTTCAACACTGCTTACTGAATCTCCTACGTCTGTACCTGTGTGCTGGACTTCTACATCTACAACCACCATACCTGGTACTTGTAGTTCCACAGTGCTTACTGAATCTCCTACTGCTGTTACCTGTGTGCTGGACTTCTACATCTACAACCACCATACCTGGTACTTGTAGTTCCACAGTGCTTACTGAATCTCCTACGTCTGTACCTGTGTGCTGGACTTCTACATCTACAACCACCATACCTGGTACTTGTAGTTCCACACTGCTTACTGAATCTCCTACGGCTGTTACCTGTGTGCTGGACTTCTACATCTACAACCACCATACCTGGTACTTGTAGTTCCACACTGCTTACTGAATCTCCTACGGCTGTTACCTGGGTACTGGACCTCTACATCTGCACACTGAACTGTCTCGTGAGTTGCCTATTACACCTGCACTCATATTGATTGGCTCAACTACCTCTCTGCTTGGCTGCCTGTATTCTCTACTGAACTACAATCAAGTTACCTTGTCATCTGTGGTTCTATGTTTGGCACGGCTGTTCTTATTACTCTGCTGATTATTAGTTGCTGGACTGTTATTAAGAATATATTGCCAAGCTAGTTGCCAGTTCCGTTATTCAAGTTGTGTGCGTTCAATCTTCATGCTGTTGCTATTGGTTACCAACTGAACTTCTTTTGTGATTTCATTGTATTTTGTTAACTGCCGTGTACTCCGCTTTCTGAGTTGTACATATCTTATACTGTTGCTGTTATACCATCTACCAATATACTATATTGCAACGCTACTAACATCTTCTGTGTTTTGTTCAACCCCCACCATCCACTGCTAATAACATCTAAGTAGTGGCAAAAGGGATCCATAAAATATCCATAGCCGTGACACCGGGGGTGATACTGCCCGGCCCTGCTGGCTCCCCCCTCTCTATGCTTTGCTCACTGCCTTCCCCGTCCTTCCAACTGTGATAAAGCAATCTGAACAATAAATTATATTCACAAAGCATACAATGACAATGACATTATTCGTCAACCATGTACAAAGATTACACATATAGGGGGGAATTCAGTTTCCCCCAGAGTAACGCCAAAACCTATTACCGTTAATGCGGTAATTTTAACCCTGCTTTCTGCTCGCGGGTCCCTAGAAGCCAGCATTGAAATCACCGTATTAACGGTAATTATGTGCACTATTACCGTAATGTCAGTAATAGTGCGCAGGCCGTGTTACTTTTGACAGTAACGTGACCAATTTAATTCCCCCCCATAAAGTGCTTAATATATATATATATATATATATATATATATATATATATATATATATATATATATATATATATATATATATATATATTTTTTTTTTTTTTTATTTCTTTCCAAAAAATCCCTGCATGTACTGTAGGGGATGGGTGGGTGGGAGTCTGAAAAACTATGTATAATAAACCTCCTTCTCCCTCTCCTTTAAATACTCTCACCTCATCCTGCCTCCCGTCCCGCCCCCTTCTTTTCCTGAGTGGCTACCTGCACTGCTCAGGTGTAGCAAAATAGCATGGACTTCATTATCTGCCCCCCTTTTCCAAGCCACTTGCAATATCGACCATCCTCCCTTATCCCTCTTCGGCGCCATTGCTGCACCGGCGATTCCTTTAAACAAATCCACAGGAGAAATAAAAAACTAGTAAAAAAAACCAAAACTAAAACTCTGAAATACAGAGAGTGGACAAAAGAATGCTAAAATGAGGGCACCAAGCATATTATGTTTATCAAAAACAGTTCGGCAAGAACTCAACAGAGCAGGATGACATAGTCACGGTGCAATCACTTATCACAGCTGGCTATGCACGTTTTGAGAAGTCAGTGGTATAAAAAGCATAGAGTAGACAATGGTTATAGAACAGTGGGGGAAGGTGATATTATCATAAGAATCAACCTTCACCTTAGAAATCTGACTCCTATAATATCCCGCTCTTGTGTAATAATATTTATAGTATGAAGGGACTTACCGATACTAGACTAGGATTAACCGAATATATAATGCCTCTTAAAGTACTATGATACATTGTAATTACCAGGAATAATTACAAAGTTGCAGAAGGTGTTTTGTTTTTTTTTGTTTTTTTATAGTTTCTATAGTAACATAGAAGCAACAAAAGAGACTGACATATTTATTTCAGATATCACATACAATTTATTTTTCGCACTATTACATTTCTTTAAACGATCTAACGCTGCACTTTTCACCACCAATGTTTGGTATATTTCATAATGCCACATTTATTTTGGGAAAAAAAATATATTTCCTTCCTTTTAAATGCATTTGTAATGAAGGACTTTTCACCTATATAATTGCATTATATATGATATAAGTCGAGTGAGTGCTTTGAATTTGGACTGTATATTTCTTCATGTTTGTAATGCCGTATATCTCCCTCCTACCAGAAGTGAAGTAGTAAATCAAATCTAGTTCATATCCTCAATGGAATATATGTGCCCCCCCCCCCTTCAGTATTACATCCTGGGGGTCGCCTCTCTCGCATGACCCTAGTTAGAGCCCTGCATGGTTCCACTGCAGCAAGTCACACCCACCACGAACTGAGTATAGTTTGCACCTCATCTTGTTTGCTGACTCTCTGCTTTCGACTCTCCTTATAAACCTTACCCTATGCCCCCCCCCCACACACACACACACACACACACACACACTTTCTTCTCTTCTGTACCATTCAAAAAGTATTGACAAAGGTGGCTCTTTGAACTAAATCCAGCTGTGGCTTCATTTTCTTGTTCCTAAATTACCACATACTTTCCTAAACTCCCTCTTTTGTATTTTGGCAGAACTGTACCCATTTGTGGACCCCAAAAGACAATCATTGGTTTGAGTGCAAACCACTGATAAACTGGGCACAGTTTATCTAGATTTGGGCAAGACAGATTTGCGTCCCAATTTTGCTTTTTGAAATGTTGGGCAATATGTCCTGGCAGGGAAAGAAACTGTCGCCGAAAAGGATGTGACCGCATTGTGTTGTGGCTGTGGCCAACATGGGGCATTGGTACATACATTATAATAAAACATTACATTTATCACGCCCTCCCAGTCACATCATGCCATTCCCCCAGGCACATTATAACACCCAAAGCACATTGTACATATGACATCCATAAGGGTGGGAACTTCCTGTGGAGTGAGCAGGGAAGCTCTTTGTCTCACGAGATTACCAAATCTTGTGATACTTAGAGCTCTTAGGCTTGTTCTGCAGGCTGTGTACTGTCTGGGAACTGGGAGCAGCTATCAGTTCCCTTCCCCTAACCAGAGGTGGATTAAGGCTCAGGGGGCCCTGGGTACTTAAGACATCAGGGCCCCTATTATGTAACATGATTATCATTTTAGACAAATGCACAGGCAATACTGTTAGATTCACTACTGTTAGATGCACACAGCTCTGCCTTCACAAGCAATACGTTGCGAAGCGGGACATACCTCTAACCTCTCCTTGCAGTTGGACTAATTCCTGACTAAGTGAGACCAGAATTCACCCAAATTCATGACTTCCCCACAAGATTCAGGAGAGCTGGCAGACTGTCCTGCTTTCTCCTACCTGTCTGGTCACTTTCACCACTTGTAGCAGCTGGTTTCTTTAGCTCAGTTCCTTCTTGTCTTGATCCTGGAATATTGGATGCCCTATTTTGAAAAAAAAAATGGTACATGAGATGTAGAAAACTCCAAACAGCCCCGGTGTTAAAACAATACCACTCATGTTTTATAATTAGGCCTCCCTCCAGACCCCACAATAATAATATTCACATTTAATAAGTAGACCTATTTCCCTCCAACCAGCCCCAACATTAAATTAACAGTATACCCATTTACTCCATCCAAACAGTCCCATCAATAAATTAAACAGCATTAAAGTTTAATTAATATAGCCATTTTCCACAACCATCCCCGGCAATAAATAATTCATATTCACATCTAATAAATAGCCCTCCTCCCCCAAATCAGCCCCATATTCATTTGATAGTCCTAAACCACCCCAGCATTTAATTAAAGGTTCCTTCACCTCACCTTAAATAATTAGCCCCCACCTACACTCCACCATTAAATATCCTACCTCCCACACTATATTAAGATCCTCCCTTCCCTCACATTTTATATTAAAATACTGCGCGCGCACACACACTATATTTAAAATACTGCGGACACACACGCACACTATATGAACATGGCCAAACACACACACACTATATTTAAAATACTGCGGACACACACGCACACTATATTAACATGGGACCACACACACACACTATTTTAACATGGGGCCACACACACACACACACTATATTAACACGCGGCCACACACACTCTATAATAACATGGGGCCACACACACACACACTATATCAACATGGGGCCACACACACACACACTATATCAACATGGGGCCACACACACACACTAAATCAACATGGGGCCACACACACACTAACACACACTATATCAACATGGGGCCACACACACACTAACACACACTATATCAACATGGGGCCACACACACTAACACACACACTATAGCAACATGGGGACACACACACACACACACACACTAACACACACACACACACTATATCAACATGGGGCCACACACACACACACACACACACTATAGCAACATGGGGACACACACACACACTATAGCAACATGGTACCACAGACACACACACTATAGCAACATGGGACCACACACACACACACACACACACACACACACACACACACACACACTATAGCAACATGGGGACACACACTATATCAACATGTGGACACACACACACACACACACACTATATCAACATGTGGACACACACACTTACCTTGTTACATCCAATCCAGCCATCCGCATGCCGGCCCGAGTGGCAGCAGCACCTCCCTGAGCGCTGCTTGGCGGACGGAGAGTCAGCTACGTGCCGCCTATGCAAATAATCACATGGGATGACACCACGTGACAGGTGCCGTCCCATATGATTACTTGCATCGTCCGCACGTCACTGACTCTCCGTCCGCCAAGCAGCGCTCAGGGAGGTGCTGCTGCCACTCGGGCGGGCATACCGACCGGCCCATCTAGCCATCGGCCCTTCTAGCATTTGACAGGAGTGCCATATGGCTAGTCCAGCCCTATGTCCTTCGTTGTATATTAAGTGTTTTCTATGCATCTTGATCTCACTGTCATAATAAACAAAAACATCAAAGAATAAAAATAAATAAAATGCTAAACTATACTTAATAAAGAGGTTAAAATAAAAAAAATTCAAAATCTCAAATGTTTGTCCACTGCAAACTATCTGTATTTTATCTCTTCATCAACTTTGGTACAATAAAAAACCTGTGACTCTTCTTACTGAACAAATGTGTGGGTGGAGAAACTCAGGAAAGGAGCATATATGTCATTGGCAAACAGTCACATTACACAACGAAAGTGAAAATAAGTCTGTCCGCTGCCTTCCTGTTCTCCTTTCCCTTAGCAGCAGACTTATAAACCTAACGTACTCACAAGGTCTGCCTTAGTGACTTCCTTCTCTCACTCCGAGCTGTGACCAATCATTGGGACTCCACTCGCTGAGCAGGTAAGGTATGTCTGACGGACACATATCTATTTAGACATGTCTAGTATTTACAATTAATGAGGTGTCTCCCTTACTGAGTAGACAACACTCAAAAGATTAGGGTCATGGGTGGTGTAGCTTGAGCACAGTGTGGGAGCAATCCACCAAGAACCTCTAGTATCTATACTGACAATATTAAAAAGTTTTTTCGTGTAACTGTATGATACCGTGCACACAATTGTACACAGGCTGGTCCAAGCGGAGCTTCTGTAATTAAACATAAAACACAGCTAGTTTTTCATGGTGACATTCACAAGTCTACCAGTAAATGTCTCTATGCTTTGACGGAGCTTAAAATGTTTGATATTGTATTTAGGTTTGTGGTGGGGGCGAGTGCTGACTATTGTTTTCTTTGCTCTCTGTCGTTTCTCATGAAATGAATCTGTTTCCTCGAATGTGTGTGGTGTATAGGAAAAAACACATTACCGCCTCTGTAAAAATGTTCTCTGTTTCTTCCAATATCTTAAGTTGCTGAAATGCATGGACGCAAATATATATATATAGGTGTGAATGTTATACGTAGCTTATTTATGTTATGAATCCTGTAATTTAGCGTTAGTAGCCCTTTAAGTTTACAATCTACTTTGGTTCCTGAAACGCAAGGAAATATTTTCTGAGGTCGAGAGCTGCTCATGCAGAGGATTCAAACCCAAAGACAATGATTTCACAACCACAACACATTACGTAACGAGGAAGCAAACTTTGTCTCTTTGGACTCACATTAGAGAAATATTTTAATGAGATAGGGCCTGATTCATTAAGGATCTTAACTTGAGAAACTTCTTATTTCAGTCTCCCGGACAAAACCATGTTACAATACAAGGGGTGCAAATTAGTATTCTGTTTTGCACATAAGTTAAATACTGACTGTTTTTTCATGTAGCACACAAATACTTGATAGCTTATTTGTACACTGAAATTTAAAGTTGATATTTGCTCATTTTAATATATCCAAGTTGAAGAAAAAATATGCTATTTAACCCCTTCATGAAAGGGGGTGTTTCATACTTTAAATAAGTTTTCCACTTTATTTAAGAACCTTACTTACTTCCCTCTCTACCTATTCATAGTAGTGATGCTTAGGCTCGGTTCCCTGAGAACCGAACACACCCGAACTTAGCAGATCTGAGGACCGAGCCAGCTCGGTACTGTTGCACGCCCTCGGAATTGAAAACGAGGTTAAACGTCATTGTTACGTCATCGGATCTCGGATCTCGCGAGTTTTGGATTCCTTTTTAAAATCCAAAATAACGGTGGGTTGGAGGGAGGGAGGTCGGATCCCCCTTTTTCTTTTCTGCCACTGCTGTGTGCCAATGCGCCCTAGATGTGGTAGGAACTGCTGTGTGTTTGTGTCATTGCTCTGTCGCTTACCATCCAGCCAGGTCGCTGCAGTATTTGTCCCAAAGTGTATGAAAATAATATTGTGACCTGGGAGGTGGTCAAAATTGACTGCAAATGACTTAAAATTAGTGTTATTGAGGTTAATAATAATGTAGGAACAAAAAAAGTGCAAAATTATGTGATTTTAGCATATGTTAGGAATTTTTCTATAAAATCCAAAACCAAAACCAAAACACACGAGGGCGGTTTTTCCAAAACCAAAACCAAAACACGAAGCTAATCCAGATCCAAAACAACCAAAACCAGTTCATGGGGGTCAGTGAACATCTCTAATTTATGGTACTATTGTGAGAGTCTCCACAAGACCCCCACTACTTAGCAGAGTCCCTACGCTGAAATGTGGCAGAGACGTCAGCAGATCACCTTCAGCACGGCGCCGCTGTCTGTGTAGCGCGAGAGATTTGACACTGGTTCCTAGTGTGTTGATTGGCTGCGTTTTCATGGAAACTGGATATGTAATGCTTGCACTTCACACAAAGAATTCTAGTGCTGTTTGTGTAACCCTACCAAGAAGTAGGAAGAAATATAATATGAAGAAATCTCTTCCAGCTATGTTACAGAACAGAGATCATGCGGGGGGTTTATTGCCAAACACCTCAGCTGAGAGATGATGAAGTAGCAGACTGAGCAACAGCATGTAAGGAAAACATTAAATACACAGCTGAACAGGGGAAGGGCTTGTATTCTATACTGGGCCACTAGTGAATAAACTCTATACTATTCTTTAGCCGCCAAGCAATGGGCTTTCTATTCTAATGTACACTAGCCATTTGGAGTGGGCTTTGTATTGTATACTAGCCACCATGCCATCGGCTCATTTTAATACTTGTCACAATGAAATTAACTTTGACCACCTAGATATAGGGGGCCTGATTCATTAGTGATCTTATCTGCCGTTTTTTGCTTATCTTAAGCAAATCCTCTCTGTGCATGCTCAGAAAAGGGAGATAAGAAGCAAAATCCACTGCGTAAGTGAAGAATTTCTTGAATTAAGATGAAAATCCCTCTTAACTTCACTCTTATCTCCCCGTTTCTTCTTAAAAATAAGCATCTTAGCTTTTGCACAAGATAAGATCACTAATGAATCAGGCCCAGGGTGTGTATTATACACTAGTCACCACAGAATGGAATCTGCATTGACTACTAGCCACAAAAGAAAGGCACCTGTATTGTACATTAATGGGGCCCCATGTGTCTTTATTTTCCCAGGACAATTATCTCCTCTCCCTCCCCAGGAAAAGTCTAGGGGCTAGATTTACTAAACAGCGGGTTTGAAAAAGTGGAGATGTTGCCTATAGCAACCAATCAGATTCTAGCTGTCATTTTGTAGAATGTACTAAATAATTGAAAGCTAGAATCTAAATAGGTGCTATAGGCAACATCTCCACTTTTTCAAACCCGCCGTTTAGTAAATCTAGCCCTAGGTTTCTGAAAAACTGGTTCATCTCCAGTCTTGTGCTGTTTAAAAATGCTGACAACGGGCATGATTCAATAAGGATCTTAACTTAAGAAACTTCTTATTTCAGTCTCCTGGACAAAACCATTTTACAATGCAAGGGGTGCAAATTAGTTTTCTGTTTTGCACATAAGTTAAATACTGACTGTTTTTTCATGTAGCACACAAATATCAACTTTACATTTCAGTGTACAAATGAGCTATGAAGTATTTGTGTGCTACATGAAAAAACAGGCAGTATTTAACTTATGTGCAAAACAGAATACTAATTTGCACCCCTTGCATTGTAACATGGTTTTGTCCAGGAGACTGAAACTTCAATTTTACATTTAAAGCAGGCCTGTCCAACCTGCGGCCCTCCAGATGTTGTGAAACTACAAGCCCCAGCATGCTTTGCCAGTAGACAACCAGTTGATAGCTGGAAGGGCATGCTGGGACTTGTAGTTTCACAACATCTGGAGGGCCGCAGGTTGGACAGGCCTGATTTAAAGGGTTCTGTTTACTTGGACGGTGTATACTAAGGTAGCATATTGTATAAACTGTATTTCTTCTTCACAGGATGAAGCCCTGGACGTGTTTTTTGTTGGCAGGCTTTGTAGTCGCATCTGTGAATGCATTTATAGATCCGGCACTGGATAACCACTGGACACTATGGAAAATTACCTATAACAAGAAATATGAACACGAGGTACGAACCTTGTTGAGATATATACTTAAAAAATCTATACTGGACGTAATGCCACCTCTTCGACGTACATACAAGACAGCTTTCGTTTCACTGTTTGTCTGAGTCCACAATGATCAACACATGGGTCATTGCTAGGTTTCCAAATGACCCAGGACCTTGACCAGCGCCCCGCGGTCTCACATTCCTGGTAATTCCTTACAACCTGCAGGCTGCACAACATTAATATACAAGTGAATATCAGGTTATTTAAGTTAGACTGATGTTGCAAGTCACAAAGTGCAGCTCATTATAAGTGACATATAAAATGTGTAAATAGCATAAAAAATAATGAAAATCAGTAATACGGTCCATGATATCCTAACACACCTGGGGGTAAATGTATCAAGCTGAGAGTTTCTGGTGGGGTTGAAAAGTGGAGATGTTGCCTATAGCAACCAATCAGATTCTAGCTGTCATTTATTTAGCACATTCTACAAAATGACAGCTAGAATCTGATTGGTTGCATATAGGCAAAATCTCCACTTGGTGGTTGCTATAGGCAACAGCTATACTTTTCAAACCTGCCGAAACTCTCAGCTGGATACATTTACCTCCAGGATTAAAGGATATCGTAAAGATTCAGATGGTTAGTCATTTTGATGGACACCAGAATACAAACTGGGATATACTTTTAATCCCCTCCCCACCTTCGACTTGTCCCTTTATCTCATGTGTCTGCTGCTTATATCTCCATTGTTTCTTCGATGTTTTGTCTATGTCACTTTTTGTTTAGGTTCCCGTTTTTTTCTTTTTCTCCCCGTGTCGAAACCCTTTTCTTTTTTCTATCGTTCTCTCTACTTTGTGTGTCTAGTCATTGCCTACCCCCCACCTCTACACACATTCCCAGCAGCATTTTGTCTGCTGTCTTTTCGCCGGTGGTGATCGCTTCAATGATGACGAGAAATCCGACACAGAGAAGATCTACAAAAAAAAAACGATTTCAGGAAAAAGCAAGTGCAATATACACAGACTTACCTGAAAACCAACTCTGCAGATATCCTATGGCAGTAGAAGGCTGACCTCCTTCCGATTGGACAGCTCTCCGGCAGTAGTGTCTGACGTCAGTGAGACCTGAATTTTAATTTAAAGCGGCAATGTCGGGACCCCGCAGATGAACTGTTTAAACTGTTTGTTCCAAAATTGCCGCAGATTCTGATCATTGTCTCCCCCCCCCCCCCCCATACATACATTCCTGGCTGTATCCTGTCTGTTGTCCATTCGTCTCTCCTACTGTGTATGGTCAATGCTCACCACCTGTGTCTTATCGGAAACCCATTCTCCCCAGTGTCTTTTCATTGCTCCCCTTTCCTGTGTATGGTTAGTGGTCCATTCTCCAATCCTGCTTTGTCTGTACCCCCATTTGTTTGGCCCCCATTCCTGTACCTTGTCTGTTGTTCACCCCCCACCCCCCACCCCTACTCCTACATCTGGTCATTGCCAACCTCCTTCCTATCTGTTTGTCCTGTTCCATCTTTCCAGGACACCTCTATATTTTGGAACCTGCTTCTGTACCTCTCAGTCTTCAGCTCCGCATGACGCCTCCTTTGTACATGTGATTTTAGCCTGATTGACATCCCCATGCCACCTTTCTCTTACCCTGCACCTCCTCCAACCTGGGGTGCTATCCCTGCACTTCCTCCATACAGCCGACAGGTAGCTGAGCCGTATCTGACTGTTTTGGGGCACATGACACTTGTGCCCATACCTAGCAAAGCCCCTGATCAACACCAACTTGATAACAAATCAACTGCATTCAAATTGTTGGCACCAAATCTTTTTAAAATGTCCCCTTTACTCATAGTGGAGGCAGCCATAGTGTTTGCTCAACCAGATTCATGAGAATGCAGCATATACATACCCCAAAAACTAGTGAGTATCATCATCATCATCAACATTTATTTATATAGCGACAGCTAATTCCGTAGCGCTTTACAATTGGGAACAAACATTAAGTAGACTATACTGGGTAATACATACAGACAGAGAGGTAAGAGGACCCTGCTCGCAAGCTTACAATCTATAGGACAATGCTGTATTGATGTCACTGTTTCATAGAGAACACTGAAGGCTGCATTCTCATGAATATTAGAAGAAAAATGGCTGCCTCCACTCTATGTACACTTTAAGAAGCCAGACGCTCATCATCTACGCCCTAAACAATGAGTTCATTTTGTTTGCAATAAGTAAATTCGTATGTGTTATAGAGAGAGGACCTCACAAGGCGGCTGATCTGGGAGAAGAACTTGAAGTTTGTCACACTGCATAACCTTGAACATGAACTGGGAGTGCATTCCTACACCGTGGGGATGAACCATCTTGCAGATAAGGTAGGTTTAAATTACTTTACATAAAAAGCTAGTATTTTTGTTGCTAACCATAAATGAAACATTTAGGTCTTGATTTAGAGTGAAATATAGCATATAGGCAGGGCCGGATTAACCATAGGGCTAACTGGGCTACAGCCCAGGGGCCTCGGGCATCCAGGGGGCCCTTGAAAGTGCTCAGCAGCAGTATTGATTGGTCGGGGGCGGGGGCGGCCCCGGCGCGATCAGTGCCGCTGAGCACTTTCCCTGCAGTCCTTCTCCGGCGCGCTGTAGTCTCCTTACTGAGGAGATCTCGTGAGTCTCACTCTCACGAGATCTCCTCAGTAAAGAGAGCACAGGGGCCTCCATTCACTTAATCCGGCCCTGCGTATAGGTAGGATAACCTATTAAAAGGTGTATCTTACAGACACGTGTAAGTCAATATTGGAAACAGCTATAAGGGGTATGGTTGACTAGTCCCTCCATGCTCTTACTGTACTATACTTACATGTATAGTTCATGAATATGTACTACTTTAAAATACCAAAAGGGATACACATCCAAAACAGAACATATATATCCAATAAACCCGTAGGGGTATATTTACTAAACGGCGGGTTTGAAAAAGTGGAGATGTTGCCTATAGCAACCAATCAGATTCTAGTTATCATTTATTTAGTACATTCTACAAAATGACAGCTAGAATCTGATTGGTTGCTATAGGCAACATCTCCGCTTTTTCAAACCCGCAGCTTAGTAAATAGACCCCTTAATGTGAAACAGTATGCCAAATCAAACAAAATATACAGATATATATACAAATGATATATAAATACACCTTCTGTTTGATTTCACATACTGTTTCACATTACGGGTTAACGTGGCGGGCCTGATTCACCATGGCACACATACTGAGCGCAATGTGCGTTTGCTTTAAAAACGTGCGTAAATCGGGTCTGCGCACTCCAGAATGCAACAAAGAACGGATCTGAAGATACGTGCGCTGATGAATTAGGTTGTAGATCTGGTGTGTGCTGCACAAGACGCTGCAGGATACTTCCAATACCTACGTGGATTATAAATTCGCAAAAGAATGCACAGAAAACAAAATATTGAACTAATGTCACCTGTTAATTATATAGGCATTAATGATAATGTCTACTGAACATAAAATACATTTTTACAGTTGCTCTTGATTGCAAACACATGTTATAGCATGCATACCAGACTGTCATCACTACTAATCAAGATTTAGACTAACCCTGTAGCAAGAGAAAAAACCCAGTAACTTTGAAACGCCCTCTCCCTTCTCTGATCACTCCTCGAAAACGTAGGCTGTAGTAAGTGTCCTTTGCGTACAAAGTCGGAGCGGACATGACGTTCGATTACTGACGCCTGGTCTGGTCCTGGGGAAGCGCAGAGTGATTTTGCGTTTGATAAGCTCAAAATCGTCATATATGTGCCGGTATATGTATGCTGTTTTGGATGTGAATGCCTTTTGACAAGTAGTTCACAATTACATCTGTTTGATTTGACATACTGTGTCAATGTATTCCTTAAATAACATGACTCACTATGAGCCTGATCAATGTTGGAACACTGATAAGAGCACTGAACTTCTGTATAGTTCCGACCATATTCATATCGAAGTGGATGTCAAGATGTGTTTTGATTTGAATCTGGGTGAAAGCACACTCTGCCTAAACGGTACTTACTGTACGTAGACAAACTGATCAAACTACAGTATATGCGCAAGGGTATGTGCAACATAAGATCATGCATCAGAACACATACAAAAAATATTCTATTATAATATAATCGACCAACTATTACCAGTATAATGATTAATATAGATATGGATTTTCAAATAATTATTTATTTTTTTACATTCAATAGATAGTTTTTAAATGTAAATTGTACAGATTTATTTAGGGACTGTTGGGAAATGCGATTGAATGATGACTGTGAGCTGACTGCCATCATCCAACTGCATGTATTGTCTCCCAAAGGATCCGGGCACCAAAAAGCTTATCTTCCCAATTTCGCTACACACGTGTGGCAAAATTTTACATACAACAGCAGAGGCAAACGCAGGATTTGTTGAGCGGGGGGGTTTCCACACCACGCCGCCAGTGGGTGTGACCAGCATGCATGGGGGCGTGGCTATAATATTAGACAGTGCTTGGCTGCTCTCCAACTCTCCTTATCCCCATAATATACATGGGCAATGCTGCGTGCACTACTGTTAGGTGCACGCAGCTCTCCCTTTTCAAGTAGAGCCGTGTGAAGTGGGGGCAGGGTCCAGCCATCTCAATTATACAGTGCCCCAGGCTTGGAGGGGGTTTCCAGGCACTAGGAACCCCCCCCCCCCTCGGTTTGCCTATGAACAGGCTGCCCGGCACTTGGATCAAGCGTCCAGATCCACTCATAAATTGGCTCATTTAAGATGATGGAAACAGAGGAGATATGTTATAGAAGGTGGCAATATCTACCGAGCATGGAAATTTAATAAGCATCGTTAAAGAGTTATGTTTTAAGAGAACACTTAGAATTTGAATGGTTGAATTTATTTTAATTGGGCAATAAGTAGTCAATTACAGAGGATAGGATGAAAAGTATTGGAAGTTGCACTGCCAAATAAGGAAGAATGACAGATCTTCTTTTGTAATAAAAGGAAGAAGTCACAATATACTAGTAACTGTTTTTTTTTTTGCTTTATTCAGACCAGTGAGGAAGTGGAAGCTGAGCTAACTGGTTTACTGGTACCTTCTCATCAAGAGAGGAAGAGCACTTTCAGTAACATATTGAACACTACTCAGTACTCTAACCTGCCAGACTCCATGGATTGGAGGGAAAAAGGATGCGTCACAAATGTCAAAAATCAGGTGAGAAAAATGAACACACTTTCAAAATCAATGTGTACATGAGATGTAGCTTGAGGTCAGTCAGTAGGACATACTTGCCAACTTTTCCTCGGCTTCAGGGAGATCCTGGGGAAGGTCAGCGTGTGGGGGCGGGGCTTGATGAATCGCATCATTTTGGCTCCACCCCTAAGCAATTGTCACAGTTTTAGCCAATTACAGCAGGGGACAGGGCTAATATGACACGATATTGGCGTCATTAAGGCACACCTCCACCTCTTATCTATTGCGGGGGCGAGAACCGGGAGGTTGCCCTGCTCTCCCGGATCCCAGGAGGTTTCCCACAAATGCGGGAGTCTGACGGACATTCCGGGACAGTAGGCAACTATGCATTAAAGAAAAGCAGCTAATGAACCTCTACAGACTGAAGTATTTTTTACATTTCCTTCTCCATTACTGAAGTCATGTTGTCTTACCTGTCAGTCTTTGATTAAATCTTGGTCTCCATGAAAATGGCCACCTCCATAGGCATCAATACATGGACATAGGACACAATTTCTGAACTGTGTCTTCATGCCACAGATGATGAAGCCAACCACATCTTGTACTGGTTTAGCATCAGGGAGAATGCCAGACTCTTCAGGGAGTGAGGGAGATCACCCCTATTTCAGGGAGTCTCCCTGACATTCAGGGAGTTGGCAAGTATGCAGTAGGACACGCATGAAACTAGCCTCACTAACTTAAGGTTTAATGATTACTGAGTTGCGAATTAAGCTACTCTTGAGGGGAAATATGCCAGTTCAGAAGAGACATTTGGAAAATGCCATTTAAGTTGCCACCCATTCAGTCAATCTTTTATCCATTGTGTTTTTGAGCATGAAATGAACCATTGCTTAACAGAATCCCACCAATAGACTTATCGTTTCGCATATAGATAAACTGAATTCTCCCTACAGACTGTGTCACTCTTGTTGGGTCTCTTCAATGTAAGACACCCTCACTAATGAAAATGGTTAACAGAGTGTTAAGCTGTGTTCTATTAACAATATGCAAATAAGCCAGTTATGGAAATTGTACTTCTGAGAAGTCTGTTCTGAATAAAAGTCATATACTGGAACCTAGAAAAGAGGAACCCATGGGAACACGCAGTACAATGACCATTAGTTTATCGTTTTAAAAACAAACACAGCGAATAGTAGAAAATAAATGTAATCCTAAACCATGTAAGAGTGAATGTATGGGAAGCAGAGCAACTTAACATGTTGGTAAACTTTATGTTTTTATAGCAATATCCACATTTCAGATCACTTTCCATTCGTATTATAATTGATTTATTTTCAATGAAACTGCCAAGTCATGTTTGCTTCTCCACTTCCTGCTTCCCTTATTCCCTTATTAAAAAATATTGTCAGGACAGCTGAGCGTTACTACGCACCCTTGGCGATTGTATCCTGGCGCTGTAAGGGGTCAACTACTGCTTTGTCCGGCCAGTCTCAGGCAGAGCCGGATTTAGACCTCATAGGGCCCTAGGCAGGATACTGTTTTTGGGCCCCCTCCCTGAAACAATCCATAGCACTATATTTTTGCAGCCTACCATATACCCCTATAGTTACGTAGAAGTGAAAGCATGTGCCGCCGCATGCCTACCATATACCCTTATAGTTAAGTAGATATTAAGGCATGTGCCGCCGCATGCCTACCATATACCCCTATAGTTACGTAGAAGTGAAAGCATGTGCCGCCGCCAAAGGAGGTGAGGGCGTGGCTTGCATCTTTGGGGGCGTACCTAACATGTGAAAAGAGCAAGGCCACCCTGCTGCAGAAAAAGGCACCCCTAAATAATTACCGAGCAGTCCCGTTTTTTTAAGTAGTTGGGTCAAAACAACATAATAAATATTGAAGTCAGGGCAGAAATACTTACTTAAGTTGTTTGCAAAAATAATACGCATAAATCCAAGTATGTGCTCTTGTCACTTTTGTCCCTCTATCATCACACTGTGCACCTTCATTGTCACTTTTGCCCCTTCACAATATCACATGTGCTCTTTCACCATCACCTCTGTGCCCATCACCATCACCACCTCTGTGCCAATCACCATCACCACCTCTGTGCCCATTACCACCTCTGTGCCCTTCACCATCACCACTTCTGTGCCAATCACCATCACCACCTCTGTGCCTATTCACCATCACCACCTCTGTGCCCATCACCACCTCTGTGCCTCTTCACCATCACCACCTCTGTGCCACTTCACCATCACCACTTCTGTGCCCTTCACCATCACCACCTCTGTGCCTCTTCACCATCACCACCTCTGTGCCCTTCACCGTCACCACCTCTGTGCCCTTCACCATCACCACCTCTGTGCCTCTTCACCATCACCACCTCTGTGCCCTTCACCATCACCACCTCTGTGCCAATCACCATCACCAATTCTGTGCCCAATCACCATCACCAATTCTGTGCCCCTTCACAATCACCACCTCTGTGCCCTTCACCACTTCTGTGTCAATCACCATCACCACTTCTGTGCCAATCACCATCTATGTGCCCTTCACCATCACCACCTCTGTGCCCTTCACCATCACCACTTCTGTGCCAATCACCATCTCTGTGCCCTTCACCACCTCTGTGCCCATCACCATCACCACTTCTGTGCCCCTTCACCATCACCACTTCTGTGCCCCTTCACCATCACCACTTCTGTCCCTTGTTTTACTTACCCTTCTATTGCGCGCTGCTCCTCCTCCGTCAGTCCAGATGTAAAAAAAAAAAAAAAAGAAGAGAGAGTCACGTGATCGCTCGTCGGGTCCCGGCAGCCTCTCCTCCTCTCTCTATCACTGAGACACTGAGAGGAGAAGAGGCTGCCGGGAACCGATTCGCGGCACCCGACCCCCCCCCCCCTCCCCCGACTCGCCGGTGCCTAGGTTGCCTAGCGGTAAATCCGGCCCTGGTCTCAGGAACATGTCTAAAAACCTTAGGCGTTTAAAAGAATAAAACATTATTTTTAATGTTTGTTTTTTTTTAATCTCTGGCGATAACAGATGAGGTAGCGTCGGTACAATTGGCGTTGCAATGTTTGTTAAAACCCAGTGAATCTTATCGCTGTTATCATTGGCAGCAACCCTTTATTGCATAGGGTAAACTGAGAAAAAACTGCAATACTGATATGGTAAAGTAGTGAGGCGCACTAAGGATGCCATCAGTAGTTACATTAGCACTGTGCTCCCCAAATAAATTAGCACACCAACACAGCAAAAATTATGAATGCAGTATATCGCACTCTGAAATATTCCAATGTTCTAAAATTAGTTTATCAAAGTAAGCTACCCTATCACAGCAAACACAATATACGTAGTATGATATGGTGTAAAAGCATACACCTGCCATATATAGTTAATAAAGCTTAAAAGTAAATACTAGCATGTCTGCTATGGTAAAAAGAATACCTATATTATGTTTATAAGGTAGAATTATAGTTTTAATAAATAAATCCTAATCTGCGCTCCCTAGGAAAAAAGTAAAATAGACAAGCTGCCAACCAGGAGAACGAAGGAAACCTCAAATCCTCACAAATAGGAACAATAAAAGAAAACTCCTTGGCGCTAAGACAACACAAAAACAAAACAAAAACCACAACATAAAAGAAATTAAAGATTGTATTAAATGCAAACAAAACAGTACATTTATTCTAGATAGCAAAGTCAAAAACAGCAAAATATAACAAATTCAGATCTGAAAGAACTTGCAAAAATAAAAATTAAAAATAAATGAAATAGTCATATAAATGGTATAATATCCAAAAGTAATATGCATATATTGAAATGAAAGATGACTGAATAGATTCCGAATTATAGTTTTGTATGGGGCTGACTGGCCGACTTTAATCCCAAGTGGTATTTACGTTACCAATTGATTGCACATTTTAGATGTCTATTCTCTTTAGCTACTTGTTTAGGCAAGGTTACAATGGGGTGTGCAGGCCAAGGTTCAATCTGAAACACCTATCACCCCAGACCCAGCATATGTGGACTTTCCACAAATCCAGGCCTGGATGTTGGGGGAACCTATTGTAACTAGTTTTTAGTTTTCATGCACTTTTTTTAGGTTCTAGCGTGAGAAAATAGGTCTTAAGGGAAGAGTGGGGTTGTAAGTAAGATGCAATAATAGATGATGAGATGTGATAGGGAGAATGCAGACACAGTTCTTTATGAAAAGTACAAATAACCAACTTGTGTTTCATTGCTGACATATCTCAGTGTAAATTTGTGAAAACCAACTATTGAAAAGTAACTAATATTCTACATATTCACAGGGTTCCTGTGGATCCTGCTGGGCGTTCAGCGCTGTTGGTGCTCTGGAGGGACAGCTGAAACTGAAAACAGGGAATCTAGTTTCCCTCAGTCCTCAAAATCTTGTAGATTGTTCTACTAAGTACGGAAACCATGGCTGCAGTGGGGGCTTCATGACCCAAGCCTTTCAATATGTCATCGATAACAACGGCATTGATTCTGATAGTGCATATCCTTATCATGCCACGGTGAGTAGACACCATGTAGAAATGATTACTTAAATAAATATACATAGTTTATTTTATAAATTAAAACTGGTGCTCAAAGTGCATCAAGTACTGTAATGCAGGAGTTGCTTAGGTGAAGTAAATGTATCCAGCTTTTTAGGACTTAAAATATTTTACAAAGTCATCAAGTCCTACATCATCATCATCATCATCATCATCATTTATTTATGTAGCGCCACTAATTCCACAGCGCTGTACAGAGAACTCACTCACATCAGTCCGTGCCCCATTGGGGCTTAGAGTCTAAATTCCTTAACACACACACACACACACAGACAGACAGACAGAGAGAGAGAGAGACTAGGGTCAATTTGTTAGCAGTCAATTAACCTAACAGCATGTTTTTGGAGTGTGGGAGGAAACCGAAGCACCCGGAGGAAACCCACGCAAACAAGGGGAGAACATACAAACTCTTTACAGATAAGGCCATGGTTGGGAATCGAACTCATGATCCCAGTGCTGTAAGGCAGAAGTGCTAACCACTGAGCTACCGTGCTTCCCAAATCACATTAAACAGTTTTCCATTACCATGCAGCTGAATGAGACTTCCTAACAACACTACCTATATATATATTTCTCGTGCGCAGACTGCAAAAGGTGGTTCCTAACAAATGAAAAGGCTGCAAAGTGGTTGAGTAGAGAGAATAGATGGTTTCACTACGTCTAGGTGACACTATCTTTTATCGTATAGATTTGGAATTCAATTATTTACATTGTGGGTACAACGCATCTACATTATAAAGCCATCAGAAATTTGGGGGCCTGCATTCTATAGTGGCCCAAAACAGGTTCAGTATTGTATAGTTGTCACTTGAATTATATATAGTGGTCACTACAGTACTCTCTGTATTGTAAATTAACACTAAGATGTTTTCTGTATTGTATATTGGTCACTAAGATATTCTCTCTCTCTCTCTCTCTCTATATATATATATATATATATATATATATATACATACAGCATATTGGTTATTAGAATGATCCCTGTGTGCTGTAAATCAAGTCACTAGAATACTTACTGTATAGTATATTGGTCACTAGAACGCTCTCTCTGTTCTGTATGATGTATCTTTGTCAGAAAGGAGGAGATCATACCGCACAAGGTATATCATCAATTATAGATCCCTATATGAGTGGATGAATATACCACCTCATATCCCAGAGTACTTAATTATAGAGGAACTACTGAGTGGTGCACCCTAACACTGTAAGATTACTCATACACCAAAAAAGGGGGAAAGACAGGGCAGATATGGGGCACTCAGAATCTATAAGTGGAAAGGCAAATAATGAAATAAAACGTAACCTTTATTATTTACTATATTGTATAGTGTATAGGACACTAAATCATTTGTCGTTATATATTAAGGAGCTACTCATCCTTAGTATATCAGATGATTCCAATATGTAGCTCTGAGAGCTAGAAATGATTTAGTGGACATATGTATTACATTGTACTATATATATTAAGATTAATTGTCCTATACACTATACAATAATTTAGACAGGACCACAGAGCGTTTGCAGTTGAACTGCGATTTTAATTCACTTTGTATATTTTGGTTTTTAATATTTCGCTAGTTCTCTCTCATCAAGAGAAGCACACTATATTTTATAGACAATATTAAAGGTTACGTTTTATTTCAATATTTGCCTTTCCACTTATAGATTCTGAGTGCCCCATTTCTGCCCTGTCTTTCCCCCTTTTTTTGTGTATGATGTATCTTTGTCCCTAGTATAATTTATTTATTGTATATCGGTCACTAACATGTTTCTGGATAGTATACTGGTCACTAAAATTCTTATGTATTGTATATAGGTTACTGTATCCCTTCTGTATTGTGTGTCTGTAACTAGAATGTTTTCTGTACTGCAAAGTGGTCACTAGAATGCTCTATGTATTGTATAGTGGTCACAAGAATGCTCTATGTGTTGTATAGTGGTTACAAGAATGCTATCTGTACTGTAGAGTGATCACTAGAATGTTCTATGTGCTGTAGAATAGTCACTAAAAAGCTCTTTGTGCTGTAGGGTGGTCACTAGAATGCTCTTTGTGATGTAGAGTAAATACTAGAATGCTCTCTGTGCTGTAGAATGGTCACTAGAATGCTCTTTGTGTTGTAGATTGGTCACTAGAATGCTCTCTGTGCTGTAGAGTGGATACTAGAATAGAGTCTACCATCAATACTGGTCACATGGAGTTGCATTCTATTTGACTTTAGTAAATTGAAATAACAATTCTCCATTTAGTATTGGCTGTGTAAAACCATGCCCACATTAGAAAAAAGCCATGCACTCGTGATATTGGCTATGCTAGGCAGGTTACTGTCTCTGAATGAACACAGATGTATCCAAAAAACAAACCATTCATAAATGAAAGGGGTCAGGTCCAGTGGTTAATTATAATAAGAGCAATAAGGGTCCCTTCTTAAACTCAGGGGTGCAAGTATGACCTTGAAACATATTAAGTGAACCTGTGGTGAGAGGATTTCTGTATATTGCAAGAAACTTGGAGATAGTTTGCACTGGCATAAAAATGAAAAAAGACCAATAACAAATAAGTTATTTAGCAAATGTTAAAAAATCAATAAAAAGGAAATTGACACAGTTGAAACACTGTTTAGAAAATGAAAAGACATTTTTATCGGTTATTGATAACAGCACATTTACACAGACACACCAGTTGCTATAATTGTATGAATGAATATCTGCTATAAAGTTTATAGTTGATTAAAATATGAGCAGTCTTTTTGATTTTGATATTATTTTGCAATCAATCATTTTAAAATGCATTTGAAAATACGCTGGACCTGACATTTGAAATAAACAATTAAATCTCAACTATATTTTGAATATCTTTTTTTTTTTCTTAGGATGGCCAGTGCATTTATAACCCATCTTCCAGGGCTGCAACATGTACAAAGTACACAGAGGTGCCCAGCTCTGAAGATGATCTAAAAGCTGCCGTAGCCAATGTTGGTCCTATATCTGTGGCACTTGATGCAAGACATCCCTCCTTCTATCTGTATAAAAGTGGTAAGTATCTCCCTTGCATTGTCTGGATGTCTTGCAGAGGATTTTCAAGGTCCATTGTCCAGTGGATTATCTGTCTAGGCATTATGCAAAGGTGGATTGTGGGCATGGGTGGGTGAACCTTGGTAGGTGCAAAGTGTGATTTGAGCAGATCAGGGGTGTAGTATATTGTATCCTTTGTTTGCTTTTTAAAGTTTCACGACCACCTTTATTAACCTCCTCCTCACCCAGACGGAGCCCTGGACAGCCCCTTTTTTCTGGTGCTGCTCTGATTGCTCTCACAGCCCTGCCTGAAAACCCAGGGGGAGGGAAAGGGGGTAGATGGTGGAGGACCAATCACAAACCAAAATCAGCATAGAAGTCCCAGGGGTCCTGGGAGGGAGGAGGTTAGTAAAATGTGATGTGTAGGTGGTAATGTTTGGAAGTATGTTTTAGCAATGTGGAATCCACTAATTTAGACTTTTACCCCATTTATTCTAAAAATGTAATTTATTTTATTTAAAACGTGTAAGCATCAACAAATGCTTTAATCAAATAATAGAGCCTTTTAACATTATTTTTGTCTGTTTTTGCCAATCTGAGATTGTGGAAACAAAACAGGTAACAGTATGGTTCAAGTATTGCCACAAAACCTGTTAAATAGGCTTCCCCATGCAAAGCCCTTTCATAAATATGCCCCTATGTGAAATCACTGTGGAATGGGACACAAAGTGATTCCTAGCAAACTGATAGGCTAGATTTTGGTTTCTCTCCTGTGTTTAAGCGACAGGTCACCTGCGTGCTGGGCTGAGCTTAGCATTGATGCTGCCCTAGGTATTGTCAGTAAGTATACCTTAAGTCAATGTTTGTATACCCAACATGCTCATGTTGCTCTATCCAACTCCCTCACCTCCGTCATATTTACTGGAGGAAAAACAGGTGGTCAGTGAAATCCAAGTATCAGAATAATAACAGTAAAAGGAAAAAGGTACAACATAAAACCATACAGATGTTTGTACCTAGGTAGGCCTACATGGTAAATACAGCTATTTATGTGCACATGAAGGGTTTTTATACTTAGTTACTATAAACAGTCTTTATTAATTAAAGCAGCAATCATAGAAGGATTTTTTTTTATCTTTAAACAGTGAAGTACCTTTTAAGCATTCATCTTACCTGTCCTACTAAAAATTATCATCTTATTTTAAAATGTATCTGGAGGGTGGCCACATATGTCTGTCAGTCACACATAAAGGCTCATTTTTACAGCATGTCATGTGAGGGCAGAAGGAGGGGGAGCATATTACAGTGCAAATATCATGTGCCATGTGATTGTGGTTGCTGTGGTAGTGCCATGTGACTGTGGTTGCTGTGGTAGTGCCATGTGACTGTGGTTGCCATGATAGTCACATGTAGAATTATACACCATTAATACCAGTCTGAAGAAAGAAAAAAAAAAAGAGAACACAATTGTAATTATAGCCTGCCACAGTGATTTATATTTAAAAAAAAACATACACCATTCTTTCCTGGTATTGCTGCTTTAATTACCTGACAAATGTAAGTGGTTAACATGGTAGGATGACACAATGACACTTAAAGCTTTAGGCTTGTTCAGCACACTTAACTAAGCAGAGTGTCCCCCAATAGGTGTTTATGATGATCCAAGCTGCACTCAAGATGTCAACCACGGGGTTCTTGCTGTAGGATATGGAAACCTAGACGGGAAGGATTTTTGGCTCCTAAAAAACAGGTAAGATCTTCTTTTTCTGCTTTATTTTGTTTAATTTTTGCTGCTCAGGTAGATACAACCTGCCATGTTTGAATATGTAATATGATACAATAGAGATTGTCATACCTTATAGCATAGTGGACACCACCAAATGTGGGTTACGACCATATTGATAAAACAGCAAAACATGTAGATTCATCAGATTTAAATGAGATTCAAATTATAAACGCTATATATATATATATATATAATATAATATTGTAGTTGATATATATTTTCTTTTATTTATTTGTTTTCTAACATATTGTATTGAAAGTATTTTTCTAGTTTGCACAGCATACAGGTTAGATTATACATCAAGCAATTTGTTAATGAATGAGAAAGATAAATAAAAACTATTAAGAACTTTGTTATAAAGCTAAACAACAGAATTAAGGATGGAAAAATGGGAAAGGCATAAGAGAAGGGGAAGCGAGTGTGTGAGATGGAAAGGAAGGAGGAAGGGACCTCAATAAGAAGAGAAGAGAGAGACGAACTAGACAAAGGGGTACCGGAGGATAGGGGGTTAGCAAAGGGGAAGGGGGAGGGAATGACGGAGGCTCAGCCTGGCCTCTCATTGATTGTTAAATAGTGAGTATATGACTCATAACCGATAATATAGTATTATAGATTTTCTTTCATATATGATTAAACTGTGCGTACTCACATTTGTTTTTATTTTTTTCCTTTAAGTTGGGGAGAAGGATATGGAGACAGCGGCTACGTCCGCATTGCGAGGAACAAGGGGAACATGTGTGGAATAGCCAGCTATACATCCTACCCGCAAATATGAAAAAATGTAGCAGGACCATATTCATAACCACTGCTATGAATGCATCAATCCTTTTTTTGTAATACAATTTTAGAAGACATGCTTCAGTATAAGCAATTTTCAGGCGTGAACCTGGCCTATCTAGCCACAAACCTCTAATGCAAATCAGCAATAACAAGTGATCAAGTTCGGTAGGCTGTAGTTGTTTTTCAGTGACTATAACAAAACAATTATTTTGCTACCTGGTCAGGTGGTGTTACAGAACTTGCATATATTAAGAGGTATATAGACTAAACTCATATATATTTCTTATTTTGCCTTTGCAATCTACCTCAGAAATAAGCATTGGGCTCATCACTAACATAGGCAAGCTTTGGAAAGACAATCAGGACTGCTGTGTGCGCAGCACATGACTAAATTATGGTAACCAGGGTGCTCCGTGTGGGCAACACCCAATCACCCATAATGCATTACGTTTGCGGGACATATTAAACATAGAAATCTGTAAAAATGTAAAGAAAGGTCTTCTCCTGATTCTCAGTGATTTTTGTGACTTAGCTATGAAGTGATTCCTTAATTTTTTGTTTTGTTTTGTTTTACTTCACAGTGGTTTCTCCACACAATGTTATTGCATAATTTAAGTTTGTAGAAATAAAATATGAAATCATGTGGACGTCGTGTTTTATTTTCTTTTTGTCTTCAAATTAATCTAAACCCTTCCAAATAGCTATTAACGTCTAAATTAATTAGCGCTTTGGGAAGAACTCAACTCTTAGGAAAGTTTCTACAGTAAATCACTCTCCCAATCTAGCAGAAAGGCTGTGGTGTAATTCTCCATGTTAATATGGAGCGCTACGCTCCGTTTTCCATCTTGGTAGGGCTGTCCCCAGTGATTTAGTGAAGACAGGAAGTGGGGCAGCTTCCAGCCGTCTGCATCACTCTACAGAGTATGCACAGACAGGAAGTTCGGCTCTCAGCTGTTCTTCTAGTGACAGTTGAACTGAGAAGACGTTATAACTGGAGCTGTATCCTTTCCGTGTAAAACTTACTTATATACAGATATATAAAGTGAGCGGAGGCACAAAATATATATGAGCAACCTGTTCTCTGACATTGCCCACAATATAAGATTACTACTTACATACATTAATGTACTATAATAGAGTTAAGTATAGTTACTGCATAAGTTTGCCATACTGCCTGTCTGTTGCAGCCAGTATCAACTGTGAGCAACTGTATATAGCATCTGTTACAACAAGTTCTGAAATAAAACCAACAAATTGGTTAAGTATAAAAGCTTCTTGCCGTTTAACATCTACCACCAACGCCACTGACAGCACATGTGCCCTGATAACAGGTTTTTGCCAATAGAAAAATTGGACCAGCAGTATAAGGAATGAAATTAGCATGGCAATGGGGTTAAATAGCCAATGAATGTAGTCATTTTAAATTCATTAGGACAAGAACCCTCAATCTTCTGATCCGAAGTCAGACGCCTTATCCATTAGGCCACGCGGTCTTCCCCAATAAATGTAGTAGGATACAACAATACCCCCAAAATAGGCCCCATGTTATGCAGCCACAAAAACACATAAGATACATAAAGGGGGAATTCAATTAGCCACAAAGTGTTTCATGACCATTCCGGAGATACTTCGCGGCGGAAGTAACGGTTAATTGAATGTGCCCCATAGACACAAAAATCCCCATAGTATACAGCTCTAACAGACCCTCATATTCAAGGGGTGAACCTTGTCTATCTGGTGCATCAAATGAAGTGCCAAAGGCAGCAGTAATAGTATAAACATTAATAAGCGCAGTAGTAAAGCCGTAGTAATAGTACTAAGCAATATTCACATCAGTAAAAATATACCAATGATATGTAAAACACTAGCGGTAATGCCCAGCAATATTTGCATTTGTAGTAATGTTCCAGTAATATGCACACTAATAGCAATGCCCAACAACATCTGTATCAGTAGATATAATAAATAACATGCGCTGTGGACTCGGCTAAACGGGTGTAATGCTAAATTGCTGACAATTAACCAAGAATCCAGAATGACTTCACACTAAAGTAAATAAACAATACAAATGGTAGAGAAATACCGCAGCAATTGGTTTGAAGAATCTTAAATAATTAATTCACGCATAATTTATTTACACAAACAACATAGGAGTTAAAACGTAATCGAGTTACATAAAATCAAATACATGAATAAAGACAATGGGGCAACTGGCACCATCATATACGAGCGTTAGGGCTTGTGCACATGGGCATCAGTTAATTCTGTCTCTCCTACGTTCTATTTTAGACCGGTGAATGAAGGAGAGACAGAGGCCTACAGGAGAGGTGCCATGCAGTTCATGCGGCTGCTTTAACAAGGTGGATGAGGGGAAACTAGAGCATGTTTAAGTACATTTTTGTTGTCTCATTTCACGACCAGTTGATCGATTCACGATGAACTTAAATGTTTACCTTTCCTGCACCCTTTGTAGATAGATGGTGTCTTTCTTCTGTGACCTTCCATGTACAGCTATAGGGGCAAACGCAGGATTTGTAGAGGGGGGTTTCCACACCACACCTCCAGTGGGCGTGGTCAGCATGCATGTGGGCGTTGCTATAATATTAGACAGTTCTTGGCTGCTCTCCAACTCTTCCTATTCCTATCATATACATGGGGAATGCTGCGTGCACTACTGTTAGGGGGCAGGGTCCAGCCACCTCAATTATACAGTGCCCCAGGCTTGGAGGGGGGTTTCCAGGCACTAGGATCCACCCCCCTTGGTTTGCCTATGAAATGATTAAAACAGCTTATACGTGTAGCTACCTACTCTTGTGGAATGTCTAGGAGACCCGAATTAGGGCAATACCATACTTGCCAACTCCCGAGGGGGTGTGACTGGAGGGCGGGAGGGGGCGGGACGAGGCCAATTGCGTCATTTTGGTCCCCCCCCGCGAAATTGTAATTTACGTTGCGGGGGTGGGGCCAAAATGACGCAATTGGCCTCACCCCGCCCTCCAAAATGGCGTGATTCACCGAGAATCGCGCCATGAAGCGGGAGACTGACCCGAATTTCAGGATTCTTCTGGAATTTCCGGGAGAGTTGGCAAGTATGGGCAATACCCAGGGACGCCAAGAGAAATATCAGGCCTCAGTACATCAACTTATTGAGACCAAAGGTATACATCATACTTGCCAACTTTTAATTATTAAAGTTCGGGAGATCCCAGTCAGGGGGCGTAGAGGGAGGACGGGACATTGGACAATTACGTCATTTTCGCCCCTTCCCCGGCGACAAAAACCGAATTTTTTTTAGCAGGGATGGGGCCAAAATGACGCGATTGAGGCTCCCATCCTTCCCACTTCACTAAGAAGTGGGCAGGATGCGGGATAATTGCCTCCTCTCCCGGGAGTCTGGGGAGACCTACCCGGATTTCGGGAGTCTCCCTGAATGTATGGTATACATAGGTAAAAAAAACAACTAAAAAAGTATCAATTTATAGACAGAGGCGAATGGATGTGGGCCACGAATCAACGGCTTTTTGATACATTTGCACCCAGCAGAGGATTCCTTCAAAGTTCAGAAAAGGGACTGTTTACCTGCAGCACCCAAGTACTGCATATTTTCAAAAGGACCCTGTAATTCTGCCAGTTTAAACCCATTTTAACTTTATGCATATAAGAATTATTTATTTTTTTAATCAAACAAAGCAAGGTGTTATAAATGAAAACTAAGTGGCACTAAAAAGCAATTGGACTGACAGGCATTACTTAAGCTGACACAGGACCATGCTGAAACACAATGATTAGTTCCTTATCTAGATTATTTTTGCTGCTGTCACTAAAATAAGCTCCCAGATAACTGATTCCGGGGTGTATAGCTCAGAGGCAGCCATGCTTGTGGCTCTCCAGCCACTCCTGCCTGCCTGGGCATGCTGGGACTTGTAGTACCCACTGCTGGAGAGCCAGCACAGGCTAGTAGTTAAAGGCTCACCCACGTGACAGCTCCCTGCCAGCAGCACGTGACTGCTCTGTGCCTGCAGCACGTGACAGCTCCGTGCATGAAGCACGTGACAGCAGCTCGCGGGCTGTAGTTTTCCCGCCCTCTGCGGAGCCCGGCGTCACGTGACGGGGAGAGCAGCACGGCCGCCATCTTTGCCGCCCTACGAAGTAGCTGGAAGACACCTTGTTCTGTCACCCGGCCGAGGTCTAATGAGACCAGTGAGGTAATGAAGGTGGTGCTCAGTTGATTTTATGTGTCTAACACATTATTCTCACCGTCTTATTTTATGTTGTACAGTAAGCTGTGGTGATCCATGGTTTGGTCCTGCTGGGTTATAAAGACGTGTTACGTTCAAGGCACCTTTATCCATGATTACCCTGACAGCAGTCTGGCAACATCTTATATGTAATGTAACAGCATCATGGTCAGGATTTATATAGTATAGGTGGTTATGTATACAATGAAATAATGTAATAGTAAATATTATTATTATTATTGGAAGTCTAGAGTTGCACTGTCATCTAATATTTATCCCAAATGTATCCTATGTCGTTTATACATCCTATATATTTATATTTATTATATTCTATTATATATATATATTACATATATATATATTTATATATATTATATGCTATTTATATTCCCTACTGTTTATGTGAAAAAAATAATGAAGATCCCTCTACTGCAATGCTCTCCCCATACGTAACATCATCGGGAACAAGTTGTTAAAACATGAAAAATAGCAGTTCCCATAGAAACCTATGGGGACTGCTATTGCTTACGATTACAGTGGGACCGCAGCAGATATCTCCGATATCTGTTGCGATTCCCTAGTTATAAATAGAGGGCATACTTAAATTTGCAGTGGTCCAGGATTAGGGGCTTGTTAAGTAAGCCCCTATATCATTTGTGCTAACCACAGTATGTGTCTATCTAATCTCTATATTTTATTTAGGGTTTTTTTCTGATATGGTTTGAATTTCAGGTTCAGAAGACAAATTGAGAATGGCAACAGCTCAGATGCACGGAAGCGCTGTGGTATGTTACTGAAACGTTCAAAACAGTACATAAATATTCATGATGGGATAGCTCATTTTAAAAGTAATTTTCTCATAACAAAATGTGTGGATCCCCATTGTATTTCATTTTAAGCAAACCCCTTCTTATTTCCACCCTGTACATACAAAGGAGCTTATGGAAGTTACCTCTGGCAAATGAGTATGTGTGGCCATTAGAGGAATTAAGCCCTGCCTAGTTTACCCTTTGGAGCCTCATGCATGTGTTAAATTATAGGAAAAACGGGATATCAAGTATACTTTAGTTTTATGTGTTTCAGCATAAAATGCCTATGGATGGGGCAAAAGGTGCCCTATTAAAGTTTATGCCCAATTTACAGCATCTCAGATGACATATAAAAAGTGGGTTGTTTTGCTTTGGAAATAGTCTCCTTAGTTACCTGTTAAACTGCAGGGCCCTATTCCCCTGACATAAAAACACATCAATGCCTTGATGTTTAATTAATTATGTTGTGATGGCAATATGAAGCAAATTCATGCACCTTGCCTGTATTCGCTAGATGCTCCCATTAGGAGGAGAAAACTACGAATGCCCTTACAATCACCGACATCCAAAATCTTTCCATAAATACAGGTGCAGTCGTACAACAAATATCTGCATGACATCATAAAAAGCCATTTGGGCCTTGGGACGGCATTTTTGCAACTGCTTTATAAACGTTGTGTTAGTTTCCATTCTGCTAATCCTATTTATACATAATAATTTGTTCTTATTTTGTTTATGCTGAGATCCCCAAACATTAATTGCAAATTTAGTTTTAAAGCCTTCTGCAAAAATTTGCACTGCCCAAATTTTGTACCTTCTTCATTGTAGTTATTTTAATAAACATTTGTTGTCACAGTGATGGATATTAACATGCATAGTGAGAAGCTGGAGAAATAACTAATTGTGAAGCCATTCAATGTGATTTAAAGGACATCTGGGGGTAAATGTATCAATGTCCGGATTCTTCAACTCCAGCGAGATCGGCGTCTTCAGCGCTTAAATTTAAAGCGGCGCTGCCTTGTAAAGGGAAAAGCGCCGCTGATGTGAAAAATCATTAAAACACAAAAAGCTACCAAAGTATATACGTTCATATATAATGCATTTTCTACACATTGAAACACAAGCACCCTTGTGATATACTCTCCTATTTGCAGTTTACAATGTCAGCTCAAGAGATTTCTCGTGTATTGGAATTGCCTTGTCTGCATTATTACATGTGTCCATTCCTCCTCCCATCGTTGTAAGGATACCTCAAGAGGAATTCTTTCCAATGTGAACTGGGCTGAGATGACGTTTACTGATGAATTATTATTAGGGATATTAATATATTTCAAAACAATTATTTTTTTTTATTTTTTTTTTCATTTGTTTTCTGAAGTTGTCAGGTCTGTGGGGATACAATCCCTGGAGTACAGGAAATACACTTTTCTCATTCATCAGATTAGTACTGTGCACTGGAGTGGGCACTTTATCCAACTGCAAACTTGTTTGTACTGTAGCTCCTCCCCTCTGTATGCCTTTATCCATCTTTCCACAGGTTTTTAATAAGTGCCCTTGAAGTAGGGTCATTATTGACTGACCTACCAATGTATATTTATTTCATTTACTTTACTTTATTATTTTAATTGTGAATATCAGCAATGCTGCAGGCAATGCCGCACACCAGAGGGGAGTGATCCGTCCTGGGATTGGTGCCTCAGATGCCACTTCCCTTGTTCTGTTCACTGGTTGCTCCCAGAGCAGAAGACTGGATACTGGTTATTCCAGTGACTCGAAAGACTGAGCTACATGATAAGCACCAAAATCGGTGCCACTCCCCTTAAACTATCTACTTTATTCTACAGTATATATATGTATGGTACTTGCACTTCGTCCACTTAAGATTGTACTGTACGCTATCTACACTTTTCTACGGTATTGTATATGTTAAGCAATAGAATGAACTTAAAGGAACTACTGTGCAGGGCCATTCCTGGCCTCACTGGGTACGTTGCACCCTCCCCCCCATTCCTAGTTAAGAACAACATCTAACTTCAGCACCAAGGACATTACCAAAATTATTAGACTCACTCAGGGCACATAAGGGTTATTGCTATCCCATACATGTCCATCCATTTTTTGTTTAAGGCGAGGTCTGCTTCCTGCTCCTAACCCATTGCATTAACAGAAGGAACGCTGGTATTACATGCTGGGGCCAAGCTCATTCCAGCCCAGCATGTATATGTGTCTGTATAAATGTACATTTCTAGGTATATTTATGTATTTTCCCACTTGGTGATCCTTTTCTTCACCAGTTGTTGAAGAGTTCCTTTTACAGGTGGAGAAGATTCGTACCATTCAGTAACAGGTAAAATCTCTGTTTCCACTGAGATGGGTCCCCATTCTCCATTGCAGGTTGCTAATGGGGATAGGGATGTCTTGTTTCATAGCAATCTTGTTGCTCGTTTGCGCTCTTGGACCTCTAGACTGGTTTTCTAGTCGAGTGAGCAAGGACTAGCCCTCATTGACAACACAGCGTCATGGCATGTCTGAACCGCCTAAGGGTTCCAGGATCCCTTGGTGAAGTAGGAGTCCGCCAGGATTGACGCAGAGCTTAAGGCTATGTCCAGCAATCTCAGAGGTATTGTACAAGCAGTGAACGATTGGGAATGGTCCCTCCTTTTTTTACGCAAAAAGGTTTTTTCTGGTACTTAAAGAAGGCCTGGAGGTTGTTCCCAATACCATCTAGATTTAACCAATGTTTGTATTGTCACCAAGACTTAGATAGTCTGGTTGACAGCTGGACGGTTGAGTCCAAGATTCTTAGAGCTATCACAAAGGGTATCCTGTCTATAATCGGGGCTGGAAAACTGCCTTCCTCTAAAGATTTCCATGGTAGGGGAATAAGAGAGAGTTATCAGCAGAAGGTTTCCATTTCATCCGTTACCTCGGCAGGTCCCTTATCCTTCTTACGTCATAGCCTAGATTGGAAGCCTGTATTTGTCTCTCTTAAGACTTGGTTCAGCCCTATGTCTCCTTTGCAGAGAAGCTTGGCTTCTTTTCAAAGAGCTCCATTTCTCATGGAGTTCGTCACACCCAACCACCCTATGTTGCACGGGTAGACTGTGGAAGCAAAGTTGGTTCTTCCGTGCCACAGAAGCCACCATCCTAATCTCTAGCCTTGTAGGTATCCTTTCCTCACTATTGCTTCAGGATATATGGTTTGCAGCTCTGACCTGCTTGTCTCTGTTATTGTCTTTCCACCTACATGTTAGTACTCGGTCTGCAGTATCGGCTACCATCATTACCAAGTGCTCTGTTCCTGTCTGCAGTATCTGCTATCAGCATTACCAAGTGATCTGTTCCTGTCTGCAGTTTCTGCTACCAGCATTACCAGGTGCTCTGTTCCTGTCTGCAGTTTCTGCTATCAGCATTACCAGGTGCTCTGTTCCTGTTTGCAGTATCTGCTATCAGCATTACCAGGTGCTCTGTTCCTGTCTGCAGTTTCTGTTATCAGCATTACCAGGTGCTCTGTTTCTGTTTGCAGTATCTGCTACCAGCATTAACAAGTGCTTTTTTCCTGTCTGCAGTATCTGCTATCAGCATTACCAAGTACTCTGTTCCTATCTGCAGTATCTGCTACCAGCATTACTAAGTACTCTGTTCCTGTCTGCAGTATCTGCTAACAGCATTACCAAGTGCTCTGCTCCTAACTGCTCTATCTCCTGTCAGCAGTGTCAAGTGCTTACGGTCCTGTCCATGGCATCCTCCTTACACTTCAATGTGGGTTCAATACCCTGTCGATTGCTACACCGGGTGCCAGTTCTGAGTCTCCTGTGGTTTGTTCCAGCTCTGAGTTCCCAGTAACGTGTTCCAGGTCTGTGCACCTGGTTGCAGGTCTAAGTCCTGAGTGTCCCGTGACTCGTTCCAGTCCTGAGTTTGCTGCTGCAGATTCCAGTCTTGAGATCTCTGGTTCAGACTCCAGTTCTGAGTGTTGTTCCTCAAGGCCCAAGCTTCAACTACTCGTTTTTCTTTGATTATTTGCTGGACAGCAGTACTGGTAATTTACACAGCAGCAGTGAAATCGCTCCAATAAGAGGTGCTTATATGGCTATCCAAGCTTCGCTTTGGAAGATATATGTTCCTTCATAAGCTACTTATACCATTGTACCTAGCATCCAGACGTGACAAATTCCCACTCACTAGATGTGGTAAGACCTTGACGCAGAACAGATCACCTCTTTGTATCAGGCGCACAAAAGTGAATAGTCGGCAACGAAGCAGTGGCAAGATGGCTCAAAACTATATCCGACAGTCTTATATCTCATAGGGAACTTGGTGCCGGGGTTACAATACAGCCCACTGTACTTAATGGGTCAGCTCCTCCTGGATATAGGGGCATGCAGTTTTAGTTAACCAGTTGTGTTGGACAACAAACTGGTTCTCCGTCCATACCTAACCAGATTCTACAGGTTCAGAGTCCCAAGGACCCCAGTTTTAGACAATGTGTCTTACATGCAGCTGTGCCTGAGTGTACTCTCCACTAGGGAACGTCCCCATAATTGAGCAGTGTCTCCCAAATGTGATGAATGAGAAAATAGAATTTTTGTACTTGTTGTATCATCCATTTCTCTGAATCCATTTGGGGGACACTGTGATCCCTCCCTTTTCATTACTCAGTTAATATTGAGTGTTGTAGTTGTTTCTTTGGTTATTTCGGTCCTATCCTAAGGACTTTGTTAGCAAAACAAAACAAAAAACCTGAGAAAAGATATATGGATATAAAGAGGAAGAGCTACAGCACAAACAAGTTTACAGTTCAATAAAGTGCCTACTCCAGAGCACAGTGCCCTCTACCCCATGCGTGAGTAGAGTCACCAAAATGGATTCAGAGAAATGGATTTTATAGCAAAAAAAAAAAAAAATCCTCTTTTTTAATGGAATCATTAGGTTAAGGGTAGATGGACATGGAAAAGAGACACACAAATGTAAAAAATCTGGGGGTAAATGTATCAAGCTGAGAGTTTTCCGGCGGGTTTGAAAAGTGGAGATGTTGCCTATAGCAACCAATCAGATTATAGTTATCATTCTGTAGAATGTACTAAATAAATGATAGCTAGAATCTGATTGGTTTTCAAACACGCTGGAAAACTCTCAGCTTGATACATTTACCCCCTGGAGTCAGATATAAATACAAATGTGTTGGAAAGTGAATCCATTGAAGAGATAACCAGGTATCTTTGACTAGTTTATTATCCAGTAGTAATAAAATGCAACTAAATACCAGAAACCTGTGTGCTTGAATCTGTTACACACTACAGTATGTCTTGTCTTCAACAATGTTTTGCATGTACTGAGCACAGCAATAATGTTATTTCTCTCTTACACATCAGAGTACAGTGGTGATACCGAACAGCGTAGCTACAGAGCAGCAGTCCTTGGTTCTTGTGAAGCGACTGCTAGCTGTCTCTGTGTCCTGTATCACTTACCTTAGGGGCTTGTTTCCTGAGTATGCATATGGGACAAGATATCTGGAAGGTAACGTCTTACTATTTTTCAACAGTGCATGTTCAGACCTCCCATTCACAGCATTATACAACGCCGGTTATCATCTTTGGGGTGGGTGGGGTGGAAGGTAGTCTGTGCATTTTGGTAATAGGTGGTAGCACAGCTATAAGATGCATATTTTTTGAAATATGCATATTTACATATGCTAATTTAATAAAGTGGAACTATCAACCTGAATTGTGTCTTGTGGTAAAGATAAATAAAAAGTTTACAAAGACCTCATCTTAATTCAGTATTTATAAAAATACAAATGTAGATTTATTGAGAGATAACGGGTCCAATTCAGATGGGGCATATACCTGTATAATTTGTAGCTGCAATTAATAAGAGCTGCGTGGCCAATTCAGTGGCAGTATGTAGATGCACACCTGTATATGGCGAAACAAGGTTACAGTTTTTATATAATTGGACAGTGCACCTAATACAGACCAGTAATTCAGAACACATTGCAGTGCTTTTCTGCCAGTGCTAGGTTCCTTTGATAAAGCACCACCACCCAAAGCACTCAGTATATGAGAAGGAATGAAAGGACACCCGGGAGACGGGGGGAGTGGCCTTATATAACTTACGGTGGTGTTTTCTTTTCTACTCTTGACTTAGCTGGAAGGGAAGATCAACCCTTTCGTACAGGCCTGACCAACCTGTGGCTCTCCAGGTGTTGTGAAACTACCAGCCCCAGCATGCTTTGCCAGTAGATAGCAGCTGATAGCTGGCAGGTCATGCTGGGACTTGTAGTTTCACAAAACTTGGAGACTCACAGGTTGGCCAGGCCTGCTTTACTGTCTGTTGCCATGGAGGAAATCAAGGAAATATTATTAGTGGTAATACTTTGTTAGTTTTCCCTGTGTGAGATAATGTATGTATGTTTTTGGAGTGTGAGAGGAAACCGCAATACCCGGAGGAAACCCATGCAAACACAGGGAGAACATACACACTCCACACAGATAAGGCCATGGTCGGGAATTGAACTTATGACCCCAGCACTGTGAGGTAGAGGTGCTAACCACTGAGCCACCAAACTGCCTATACCTCAATGCACACATCTTAAGATACATACAACTCTGCAGCAGCAGATTTGCGTCAGGTGTACTTATATCCAACCAGGTCATAAGCATAAGAAAACGTTGTTGACATTTGTTTTGATGGGGAAAAATACATTTCTCTCCGTGCAAGTCTGCATCTGTTCACAAATACGCCCTTACTGTACAGCTTATGTTAGACTGCCCTTCTGTCCCCAGTCCTGCCTCGCTGGTCTCAAGCAGGTACAAGTGTCAGATGCAAGCAAATCTACATACACACAGTTATTTGTGGGCATGTACAGTACAAATTTGTGTTTTTTACACTATTCACAAGGGCATTCTTCCAAATCCGCATCAGGTCCATTGACTGCTTAGAGATACATTGTGATAATTTACTGTCAGAAATATCATTCTAAAAATACTTGTCTAAATATGTTATCTTAAGGGTAATTTTTCTTTAAAGAGCAGCGTGCATTCCTATTAAAACAAATATCACCGTGGTATTTTGTCAGCTCTAAGGATCTGTTTTTGCTTGTGTCACTAGATATATGTGTGAAAATTCTCAGGGAAGATAAGAGCTGCCCTGGCTCCACCCAGCTGGTGAAATGGTGAGATATGTCTACAAGGTTTTGTTCTGGGTTTCTTTCGACGGTAATACGTTTCAACCTTAAGAAATATTGGGCTGCTCTCATCTGTTGATTGTTTTAACAACTGTATGGCCTGACAAAAGGGTGGTTGTGGGTTAATTTAGGTAAACGATTATAAAAAAAGAGTAAATATAGTTAAATTTATCAACTGGGAGCAGAGGTTGGGACATATTATAAAGAGCCAAATAAAAGCTCCAACATATGTTGGCTAATGTGTCAGGGTTGTATATGAGGGAGCGGTGTTGAGATGTTATGGACTATTATATTTTGCCATGTTTTGTGTATTAGCTAATAGGAAGTCATCTTACTCCTAAACAGCTCCAACAGCATTTTTATGATGTTAGCAGCCTTATCTCAAAGTATTGTGTTAAGCTGGCCTTTTAGAATTCTTATTTTTGAATGTGGAGGCAAAATTCCACTTATGTTGTGAGAGAATTGGTGGATCAAGCTGCTGTAACAAACGGCAATGCAGTGGACCATCTACAACTTATTAAGTATTTTATTTGTGAACAAAGTAATCCAAAAGATATGTCACCTAACATGCACCAAGGGGCAAAATGGACAAGTTTGAAATATACAAACAAGTGCTACAGACTAATACATTTTTAAAACATAACATAATTTGCTTATTGGTTTGTGGTGTAAAGTAACCATCAATCTGTTCCTGACTGACTGATGAATGTACATTCGGTACAATAGTAGCCGATACTGATAGGGATTTTCTTTCATTTTTATTCAACTTGAGCTAGCAGCAAGGTTATTCCACATCTCTAGAATATCAACAAATTTGCTGACAGGCGCCAATCAAAAACATTCAATTCTATCAAATGTAGCTAAAACAATAAAATAATATCTGCTCAAGATATCAGATGAATGTACAGCAAATGGATACACAGTCACGACAAGAACAAAATAAAATGGTATAGTAAGTTCATATACCAATTCTTCAAAATCATGCGTTTCAACGGGATGTAGATAAATCCTCTGTGAACTGTACAATTACTTCATGCCATGTCCGTGGATACATATATAAAGCAAGAAGAGAAATACCAAGACATAGTGCAACCTGCCACTCAAATAGGATGATGTAAAGAGAGTCCCTTAGAAATCTGTGTGTTTATTAATAAGATATGAACCACCACGTGACCGGGGGAATGATTTTAACCCCTCAAGGGTTTAAACTCACCAAATGATGTATAAAACCAGAGCCTGTCATATAAATTACACTTATCCCATAAATAGATGTTCCAGAATGGGATCCCACTCGATCACGATTAGGATAAAAAAAAGAAGGAAAATATCCATAGTGTAACAACATATACACTTTATTCAAGATAATATAAAACTTCAACCCATAAAAAATGCATATAGTAAAGACCGCCAGAGCAAGCCAAAAAAACAGGGGATAGATGGACTCTTACCGTCCCTAAGTTTGAAAGCGAGCGTGACAAATGATGTTGTATAGCGAGCTGTGTCCTGACAAACAATCCCACAATACGCGCTCAATGAACAAGACCAGGTCCGTACAAGAAGGAATCCCCGCTGGATGCGTCTGACGTCACAAATCTCCAGACATCCCGTCAGCCGTCTCCCATCAACCAACGCATTTCGGCTCTTCCGGAGCCTTTGTCAAGGTGTAACACATCTCTAACCAGTCCTCCCCATCATGTGACTGTGAAATTCAATGTACTTCAAGGGGATCTTTAGCAGGGCATTGTGGATTACAAGATTATCATACATGGTCCAGATTAAGACATAATGCTACAAAAATAGTCAGGGTTCTGCCTCTCTGACATCGAGGCTTGAATTCTGGAGGTGGCAGTGAGAAAACATTTGATTTCAGTAAGAGCATATTACTATAAAAGGTTATTTAGCAGCACACATATAATACCAGCCTTGAGAAAGACCAGTGGTACAAGGGTTGAAACGCGTCGGTCGTTGTGAGTGGCAGAATCATAATACCGGAGAACCAGCACAAGTTACCAGCAGTGTGAGATATAGACGGCGTGGATTTGCATGCTGTTTTATCATGGGACTGGTAGGCGGCCTTGCCACTCCTATATATGTGCTGCAATTATGGATTGTGAATTTATTTTATTGCCGTTTTTAATTTAATTTTTAATTAAAGGATAAAGCACTATGCTGTTCCCCTTGTCTCCTCTATCCCTTCGTTCTCCACATAAATGGAGTATATATACATCCAGGAGTAATGGAGGAGAGGGTTTCAGAAGGAATTCTGTGAGGAATATTGGTGCTAAGTTTATCTTGAAGCCTGTCAAATATTCATTGTCTAAGTGTACTCACGTGAGGGGTTCTGAATTACAGGTGAAGGAGATCCCCTCATATTATATATATATATATATATATATATATATATATATATATATATATATATATATATATATATATATATATATATATATATATATATATCCACAAGTTAACCCGTGCATGATACTCATGCATTCTAGTCAAATCAAGCTACTTAAGGTGTTAAAAAGGTTCTTGTCGTGCATTTGGGCCATAGCCCAGGCCTCAACCACCAACCACTCCCCACTGTCACCCCCGGCAACCACCAACCACTCCCCACTGTCACCCCCGGCAACCACCAACCACTCCCCACTGTCACTTCTCCTTCAAGAAATATATATATATATTTTTTAAATCTTTATAAACACTTTTAACAATTAACAAATTAAATTAACAAATTAAAAACATCTTAGTATACCAAATTTCAGCCCTTTCTGAATTTTTTTTTTCCACACACACACTAAGAATTTAGTAGGTCAGTGTATAACTCCGCCCAGCAGGTGGCGCTGCAGCTTGGTTTTATTTTTTCCACACACACAGACAGACTAACACACGCCACTAGGCATTTATATTATAGATATGTACATTCTTTATCCTGTTGTGTTACACTTTTTGCTTTCATTGGTTTGAGGAGCTGGCTAGTATACACCGTTTCCCACACTAGCAGTGAGGAGGTGTTGACATAGGGTGTATGTACATCATTTTTTGATCACACTACACTATGATTGTTTCCTTTTTATTTTTTGAGGACATTTACATTCATTCCTGAACATCGCTTTAAGTGATCATTAAGTGACATCCTATACATCAGTGGACTTTTGAAGATTGGAAATTGTGTCCTATACTAAGAGACTGGTATACACTACCATACAGATATCAACGTTTATTGGGAGTATTTATGCTAATAGCCTTTTTGAAGAAGTGTCCAGTAGTTTTGTTCATCTCTATGTACAAGAGATTAGCACCGCATTGCTATATCTGTTTTATCTTCTAGAATGAATCTTCAGTCCTTTTACCCCCGCACTGTCATGGGAATCCCCCTTATACTGTAATTGGAGCTTGCAGCAGTGTAATTCTCATTCACGTCGGGGTGCTTGTGTAGTACACAAGCACTGTTACGTCAGCTGTTAAGTGGGGTTGTTATTTTATTCAAGCATGTTCCGGATGGATTTACAAAAAGGGGATCATTTTGACCAGAAGAAAAGAAGACATTTTCCCTGGACTATTTGGAATTACAAATTATTTGGGACTATTGTGGAATATAATTTATTTGGTCATGGTTGAAAAGGCTATTTGCATAGCACACTTCTATGAACAAAAGAAGACATCAGATTGGAGAGTATTTGGGGCGTTTTTATTATTAATAAATACATGTGGTGTGACGAGGGTGTTTGTAATTGTTGGGGTTTCATTATTTTTAATGAAGCAATGTGGTATTAATGAGGATGTTGTGGTTTATTTAACATTTTTTTTTGTGATATTACAGGTCGCAGCAATCCAGGGATGTCAGGGCTTGTTGGTACTTGTGGTTCTCCAAGTGCCAGGATGCCCTGGCTGCCATGGGTATGCTGGTGCTTGTACAAGCATCAGCATGCCCAGACTGTTAATGACAATCCCGGCTGGCTTGTTACTTGTACTTTCCACAAGCAAAATTGGTGTTTTCTTTATTTATGTTTATAGATCCTTGCGCCATTATTACCCTACATCCACCACCCCAGGGGTGTAGACAGAGCCCTCGTGCGTTCAGTACTGAGCTGGGTATTCCAAGGGGGAGGGCGGCACGATTATTGCAGGGGGATCCCCTGCCGTGTGTGTCCCTGCTATAGTGCCATCCACCCCAACTGGTTTGCCTAGTGCTGGTTGCGTGGAAATTGGGGGCACCCCATGCATTTTTCCCCCCGATTTTCCCGCAACCAACAGTATGCTGCCAACGCTAGGAGTAACAGTCTTTAGACGGGGACAGCACACATTTTTATTTATTTTATTTTTTAATTTAAAAAAATAAATAAAAATCATTTGATTTTTACATTCTACACCCGCCGGCTGGTGTGGCTGTATAGCCCATCAGGATAACAGTGATATGTTTGCTAATTTCGCCTCTAGAAAGCAGCCTGTTGTATCTGACGATTTTGAATTCAAACTCGGGCGAGTTTGGAAAATCGCAGCTTCATACATTGACTTGTATAGCTACATTGGGATAAAGTCGGGACCGCAATTTGTAGCGTTTTTCATAATGGCAATTTTGAAAGAAACACATCTCTGGCGATTTTACATCAAATTGACGTTTAATACATCAGCGAGTTTAAACTCCCCCAAGAAAATCGCTGGGAATTCGAAAACGAAGCTTAATATATTTACCCCCAGGTTTGTTCTGAAACAGTCATGTTATGTATTGTTACTGTAACAATGCCAGGCATACGCTAAGAGCAAACATGGTGCCCACAGTGCCAGGTATTTACAAATAATAAGTGTGATTACAATTGAAATTATTAAGGGATATTATAAATTCAGTATACGCTCTTCCTGTCCAATTGTAAATGTATTTGGTGCCTGAAATGCCATCTTTGTGGGGAATATTCATATACAGTGACAAGTGAGAAAACAAGTGTCCTTAAGTTTGTTACCTAGGTTAAGAAAAGTAGGTTGTATCTTGAATATGTGATATGTAATGTTGATACAGTTGTTACTTAGTTGGTCATGTAAATCAGAAGGAAAATATAACTATTTACATAACAATAAATCACATCTCTGTTGCAGGATGTTAGGGAGTTATGATGCATTACAGAAAAAATATGTAAGTAAGCATATTGAAATGTGTGCTTTCATTAAGATAGAATAGGACTCATGTACGATTATTGCACTAAGATGCAATATTTGCAATCAACTGTTAGCCTTTATCTGTCTAGTGCATCATCATCATTTATTTATATAGCGCCACTAATTCCGCAGCTCTGTACAGAGAACTCACTGACATCAGTCCCTGCCCCATTGGAGCTTACAGTCTAAATTCCCTAACATGCACAGAGACCGAAACACAGACTAGGGTCAATTTGATAGCAGCCAATTAACCTACTAGTATGTTTTTGGAGTGTGGGAGGAAACCGGAGCACCTGGAGGAAACCCACACAATCACGGGGAGAACATACAAACTGCACACAGATAAGGCCATGGTCGGGAATTGAACTCAGGACCCCAGTGCTGTGAGGCAGAAGTGCTAACCACTAAGCCACCATGCTGTCCATAGTGCAAGTTTGACATTAAAAATAGAGGATTGATTGGGTGCTCTGCTTTAGCACAAATATTGTACCTAAATGGTATTAGTAGATGAGCTTTCATTTGTACTCCACAGATTGTCTATCAACACAATAGAATTTAGGGCACACACTGAGAATGCATTCACACTTATATTTGCATGGGCGACTTTTTTGGCAGTAATTTCCCATTTGTTTTGTCAGATAACTTTTTCTCACTGGGACATTTTTATTTTAATCTAGTTTGGGTCAACAACAAAGGTCTTGAGGGATCCAGCTCTTATTTTCATCCATTAAATTGTCATTGCATTTAACATGCTAGCAACTTCTTACTGACACATCCTATAAAAGGCTTGATCGCTAATAAACTCTTAATTGTTGTTACTTATATAAAAAATATAAACTTTGCTACCACATATAAATGTCTTTTTATCAATATCTGGATCAAATTGACTAGGTGCTACACTAACACTAAATCTGCTGCTATCTAATGACCTCATTGTCTTCAAGCCATACACGCTGCAATATTGTGTCTGTTGCCCGATCTGTGATATTGTAAATATTCATAAAGCAACTGCTTGTTTTTAATTTCTTTTTGTTTAAAATGTTTGTGTTAATTTCTTCTAACTTTTTTTGTTGGCGGTGTGTGTTGTTTTTTGTTTATAAACTTGTGTGGTGAGACTGAGATGTCAGTAACTGTCAGGAGTTTTCTGAATACCCCACTCCACTGGATGCTGAGGAGATATGTAATAGGTATTCTACTTATACTTGCCTCTCTTTCCTTTGATTAGGCTTCCAGATACGCTGCAGTCTCCAGGGCACAAAGGAGAAATCTGCCCAAACCAAATTTAGTATTGGGTAGACTTTAGTATTTTAAGCTTTTATGCATTATTAATATAATAAATCAATATAAGTAATTGTATTTCCAGTGATACAACGTTCCAGTGGTCCCCTGATGCCGCTTAGTTTTATATTTTGGGTGGAGTTCTTCTTTAAACCCAAGGAGTGAGGCACAGCCCCAGAACAATTGAAAGAAAGCTAGGAACTAATCTATGCTTACCAATCCAGGCTAGACTATACTAGGCTAGTCCAGTACAAAACATAGCAGACAGAGATAGTAATTAGTAAAGAGGCAGAGGTCTCTGGCAGGCAGAATTCAGATCAGGAAAGCGAACAAGGGGGTTGATACACAAACAGATACTAGGGACCCAGGTATTGAGAGGAAATCTATAATGGGCGATACAGAAGTCCAAGAAGGACTTGTGGACAATGTTGAAATTAACACAGAGTGAATGCTTGTTGGAAAGTGTGTGTGTCCGATCCAATCATTAATATTATGTGTTTCGACTAGCAGTATTACAGCACCTTTATCAGAGCTGTAGAACACATGTTGAATGTGTAATTAGCCCGTAGGCCTGTTCTTAGAAGCTGGTAAGTACAACATATTTTATTCTTCAGGTGTCAGTTATATATTAACACAACCTTTTCCTTGTGTCTTACACAGCTCAGAATGGTGGTGCTAGCAGTAAGTTCCTTCATTGCCTTCTACTTTTTTTTCAAGTTTTCAGTTTATTAGTATATATTTGTATTTTCTTTTTCATAAATGTCATTGTAGACTAGAAAATGTAACCTGTTTGTTGAATTTTATTAGTATGGTACCAAAAAGAAAAAAAGAGAATAATTTTGAAGGAAAGAGTTTGCGAGAAGCATCTGTTAGAGAGATGACATGATAGAGGAACGCAAGCTTCATTTTGTTATAATTGTAGTTGAGGAAAACTTAAAGGAAGCATTTCCCAAATCCTATCAGTGCATGTTTTCCAGGTCACAAGTGAAGTAATAAATATCGCCTGCGGCAAATCACCATAATGGCTTCATTTTGAAAAAACAACTATTTCATTTTTCCAGACTAATTCTACATCCAGATTAGAGGGACAGCTATGGGGACCACTTGTGCCCCCACATATGTGAAAATTACCTGGGATTGTGGGAAAATGAATGGGTCTTTAGTGACGTTAATGGAAAATTTACGAAATATATCCTGCTATCGAGTAGGTTCATAGTTGAAATTTTATTTTTATGGGATGAATTTATTTCCCTTCTAAAACGCCTTTAATCTCAGATTAACCTATGAATTCAGCAATAAACAAGTCAACCTTTTGGATCTGACAATAAAATTTTTAGCTGATAACAAGATCATTGCAGATTTATATTGTAAAGAAACCACCACAAACAGTTTACTGCGCAGTACCAGCTTTCACTTAACATCAACAATAAAGGTGTTACTAAGGGGGAATTTCCAAGAAATTATTCAAGTGGTGCAGTCTTTGCAATGAGAGCTGCATAACTATATGAATGTCTGAAAGAGAGGTTATAGTAATTGCAATATGAAGAAAGCTTATAAAACAGCAAAATTTAGGGACAGAACTACTTTTTTGTATATATCAAACAGAGAAGGGTGATAAACAAATTAGGCTTATAGGTACTTACTGTAGACAATGGGATGAAATTCCTACAACGCAATCTACAGATCTTACAAACTGAGATGGATTTAAAGGAAGTATTTGGCAAAAACATCTAATGAGTTGCCAGAGGTCAAGGAATTTTGAGACATTGCAAATGCAAACTGAAATCTTTGATAGATATGAGCGAAAAAAGGAAATAACTGATATCACGTGCGACACCAATGGCAGTATATATTGTCTCATATGCCCCTCCCACAAGGTATATAAAGGAATGACAACCAGACCTCTCAAAAAAAGAATTCTAGAACATGTAGGCAACATTAGAAATGCCAAAATAGACCGGGAGAAGCTTAAACGCTTCTCCTTTTCCAGTGATATTCTGTTATATGTTTTTGTGGAGATCGTACATTATTACTTAATATCAGAGTCCACTTCACACATCACATGAATAATTCAATTTGTTATTTATGGCATTGATTGTATTATTTCCTAATTATATACACAATAAACTTTGGCAAGATCACATATTAACATTTAGCGTTAAGGTTCACTTTGGGAAGATCATCTACTATCACAGTTCACCACAAGAAGCACATTAGCAATTCACTTTATTACATTTTAATTATTTTTTATTGTTAACACAGCTACATACTAAATAGGTTTACATAAATTACAGCCCAACAAGAAAAACATTTTTTTAGAGTTGCTTTAGATGTTTAAAAACAATTTAGTGTATTTTGTGGTTGCTGATTTCAAAAATAAAATATTATTTCAAAAATAAAAGATTTTTTCTCTCGTTTTGCCTGTAGTTCTTTAGATTATGGATACCATCAATTATTAGGGAACTAAATAATGCGTGCATATGGGAATCTACCAGAACATTCTAGAAGATGACCTGTGAATATTCTAAGTGTGCACTCCGCGATCATTCTAGAATGTTCCCCCTCCGTATATAGGTGATCACCCCCCCCAACCAGCAGCCAGTTGGCAGTTAAGCGGTTCGTGTTGTCTTTTGTTTTCTTGTTTCTTGTCCATGTATACATGTAGTTAGTGTAAATAAGTCAAGTTGTATACGGAATGGCCTTCAAGAGTTAACATGACTAGGTGCAGCAAACATCATTAACGAGCCATTGGTTAACCGGGAAAAAAAAATTCTCCCACCGCTCCATATCAAACTGGGTCTAATGAAATAGTTTGTTAAGGTCTTGGACAAAGATGGTGATTGTGTCAAATGCATTTGTAGATCGTTCCCTGGACTTTTGGAAAAAGCTAAAAGCTGGAGTCTGATGGTCCTCAGATTCTTAAACTTATCAAGGATTCTAATGTCACAAAATGTGTGAATGGTGTTGAATCTGCTGCCTGGTGTCTCAGTTGTCAAGAACTTCTAAGGTAACCACAAAGCAGATAATTATGAAGAACTGGTGCAAAACATGTTCACAGACTTAAAAGTGTGGGTGCTAATATGAGCCATAGTCACTTGCACAGATTTCCGGATAATCTTTGTGATTTAAGTGAACAAGGGGAGAGGTTTCATCTAGATATAAAGGAGGAAAGGTATCAAGGCTCATAGGATAGACACATGATAGCAGACTGTTGCTGGAGCCTCTAACGTGATTGTCTAGATAACCCACATAAAAGAAAATCATACAAGCAGTGTTTTACTGTGCATTATTTTTAATTATCCGAAATTATCCAGATATCCTATGTTTATCTGTTATGATACCAAATAAAATGTCGTCATGTATGTCATGTGTTTACTTTTGTATGATTTTAAATAATTTCAATGCGATTTGTAAGTAGCCTCTGCCAGACTATTAATTTGTCTGCATTTTTAATGGGGTACCAATTATCTCAAAAATTAGAGCCAGTCTAGCAAAACCGATGTCTTATTCAGAATCATCACTACATATTTACTCCAAAATCACTTTATTGTGATTGGCCAGTAAAATGAATGTTGACCAGTGTTATAGTCACAATTTACTTATAGATGTATTCACAATTAACACACTAAGTTTTAGGTTTTATTGTTTTGTTTCACCATGTTATTTTAAGTATAATTTATGTAATATTTATTAATAGATAAGCAAAAATAAACAAAAACTACAATAATAAAAAAAAATACAATACAAAATATAAAAAATAAGAATATAAATAACAAAAATAAAATAATATAAATGAGTAATAATTAAATATAAGTAGTAACTTAACTAGCTCTTACCTTCAGGTAGGGCCGTAACTAGGGCTGTGCGACAGGGGCGACCGCCCAGGGAGCAACGCTGAAAGTGGGCGCAATTTAGGAATATTTTAGGTTAATTTGGTAAAAATTGAGGGCTAGGGGGTGTCAAATGTCTTTCTCGCCCCAGGAGCTAGAATTCTAAATTACGGCTCAGTGGATCGGGGACAGACCCATACAAGTAAGGGACATTGTATGTAATATACATTATCAGTACAAATGTGGTCAGGGTGCTAGCGCTGACATGCCCTGAAGCAGGGGGAACGTATCTATCTATATATAGATTTCAGTAACTATTAGACAGAATACACTCCGGACCTATGCAGAACACAGCGATTGCCTCAAGCACTATTCTAATCACTATGGCTGTGCAAGGCATGTGAGAACACTGGAAATCTGTACCCCAATCATGGATCCAACAAGTATATTCTCTAAAACTTGATCCATTGTAATTTGGGGTATTTTGACATAAAAGTGGTATTATCTAGTGCGGATGGTTTCCTTATCAATTTTAATTTTTAAAACGTGTCAGTCGGTAGTGAATACACCTGTGCTCCAGCAAAGAGATATGGAAAACCTGCACTGTTGGGGCTTCCTGAGGACTGGATTTGCCTTAAGGACAGTCATACCAGCAGCACCTGGTGCTCTAAACATAAAGGTTTCATAGAGTTTTAGAAAATACACAATTTTCTATACAATTATAAAGCGTGGTATTTTTAACCATATTGTCCTCCAGTTATTTCAAGCAAAGACAATACTTAATATTAAGACGCAAAGCTGTTTAACAACCCTCTATTTTGATGTCACTAGGTAAGCTCTGGTGTAAGCATCGCGAATTAGGAAAATACAATCAAACATAATTTATATTCAGGAGAGTTTTAAAAAAGGCTCTTTGTATGATTTCTGCACTTTTTTTTTTTTTACCAGCTCCCGTTTCTCTAAATGTCCCCAATAATGGTAGTCATTGTTATTGTGTTAGCAGTATGTATTTTCATTTTCTATGATTTATTTTTTTTATTTTGCAAGTATCTAGTTTTAACACATAAATGCATTTTTTTAAATTTCATTGTAGATATATACAAACATGGAAGAGCCACAGGTATGTATTTAAACATATAAAGTGATGCTACATTGCCCTCTAGTGTATAGTCTGTCTTTCATTTTTTTGTTAGGTGAATTGCATTGACCAGTTACTATAGTGACATAAATTAGGTATCTCAACATACCATATTTCTAATTATTTGTTAATGTCATGTTCATTTTATGTATTAACTATTTATTTCTTTTTTTATGCTATTTTTTTATTGAAACAATTTGTGCCAAAATCAGTGAAATAAAAATTGAGGCATTGTACAATGGCTTTTGGTGTTATAACTATGTATTTCTATCTTTTTAGACTGTTACGGAATGCTATCAGTTTAAATTTAAGTATACTCCTAATGGACCCATTATGGATTTCACTAGGTGAGTATTTCCTTTATCTGCTGCTTTATCATTGAACAGCAACATTTAGTGGATTAGTCCACATTTAACAAATATTAGCATTAAATATATACACAGAAATCCAAAGGATTATATATGTAAATGACTTTTGCCTTCTTTGCCTATCTTTTACCATTGGTTATATAAACTCTGCTTGGGAGAGTATCTTACATTACCTGCACAGTAAAGGTGTTCTCTCTTACGGGGCAGGCTTTATACATGTTATCTGTTGGGCCTCAGCGGGTTTGAATTGCACAATGCTTTTCTTGTTGTAAATATCATCTCTTGGGTCTACATTTTATCAGCGACTCTACAGCACTACGGCCTCTTACACTACGGTGAGAACATATATGTGTTTACTAGCGTTCTTAATACTAGTACAACACAAGTAAATGAGTCTGTAAAATGGGATCAATTGTTTCTAGTGTCCGCATACCCACTTGCGCTTTTAGTGGCGTTCAGGTGAATCGCATTGTGGGTTTCTGACTGGTTCTTGCTCCATGACCTCCCAACGTGTGTCACTATAGGAGCTTCAAAATAATCTTCTTTTTTCTGACTTGGCCTAATCTCAAGAACAGCATGGTCCAGACATTGGGGCCCCGTGGTTCTGCTAGTCAGAGAGAGTTAGACATATATTGCAAGGTATCATTTTTTAATACATAATCATTTTTAAGTACCGGATTTCCCCAAGTATAAGGCGCTCCCATGTATAAGACGCACCTTAATTTTGACCCCGAAATTTGAAAAAAACAATATTACGGTAGCTGTCAAAAAAGACAGGGAGAGTGTAATGATCAGAGCAGCCGGGCAGCACAATCTCCCTGCAATCGCCCGCCCCCGCTGCCACTGTGCCTCTGTCCCCCTCCTCCTGGATCCCCGCTACCACTCTGCCTGTCCCCCGCCTGCTGGATCCCCGCTACCACTCTGCCTGTCCCCCGCCTGCTGGATCCCCGCTGCCACTCTCTGCATGTCCCCGCCTGCTGGATCCCGGCTGCCACTCTGCCTGTCCCCGCCTGCTGGATCCCCGCTGCCTCTCTGCCTGTCCCCAGCCTGCTGGATCCCCGCTGCCACTCTCTGCCTGTCCCCGCCTGCTGGATCCCCGCTGCCACTCTCTGCCTGTCCCCGCCTGCTGGATCCCCGCTGCCACTCTCTGCCTGTCCCCGCCTGCTAGATCCCCGCTGCCACTCTCTGCCTGTCCCCGCCTGCTGGATCCCCGCTGCCACTCTCTGCCTGTCCCCGCCTGCTGGATCCCCGCTGCCACTCTGCCTGTCCCCCGCCTGCTGGATCTCCGCTGCCACTCTCTAACTGTCCCCGCCTGCTGGATCCCCCCCGCTCTCCCTGTAACGCTGCCCCCCCACTGCATCCCCGCTACCCCTGTATAAGACGCACCCAGGTTTTAGATCCCAAATTTTGGGGAAAAAGGTGCGTCTTATACATGGGGAAATACGGTAAATTAAATAAATTATCTTAATTGATTTTCCTTTTTATTTTATGATAATTGGATTTATATTAAAATATCCGCTATCAATATTTAGGGGTGTATGATGTTTGACACCCACCTTTAAATATATTGGTACAAAGCAGAATAGCTTGGAGGTGGGGGTAATAGCTAAAGCAAACACAAATATTTACTTTTAAAACACATACTTTACTTTTAATTTAACCATACCTCAACAACCACATCGGACTCCAAATAAAATAACAGAGTACAAAATGACATGAGCAAGGTAAAAGGTACACTGTATAAAATGTCCTCCTGTGAGTAAAATCCAGTGTAAATTAAAATCAGACAGTACCTCCTCCTGCCACACACCTACTGCAACACATGCCTTTGGCACGGGTGAAGCGGGTGCCAGGGGCTGGGGTCAGATGGCTGTTGCTTGTCGTGGTACAGGATAGGGGTGCTGGGTCTGGTCAAGGTTTCATGTTGCTTGGAAAGGATCATGGAAATGGAAAACACTTCTACACCCCAGAACTGTCAGAGTCTGCCAGTCCTTCTGTCCTGGAATGGATGAGGCTCTGAAAATTCTACCCAGGAGGAAGGAGAGGTGGCTGAAGACTCTGGCTCTGTGGCCTACTTGTGCTTTGATAATGATTGCAACAGGAAACAGGGAGTAAAGGATTTAGAGCGAGTCATCTGGCAGGCACTAAATATTCAAGACAAAGATGAGTCAGAGGTTCCTGACATAGAAGAAACAGACTGTTTTCTTCCTCTCGTTGATTGGGGGGGGTAATTGAGGGTAGAATTTCAGCCTCAGCAGTCTCTACAATCCATGCTCTCTGGCTTCTGTCCTGGGAGTCGAGTGTAGAGTTAGGAGTCCCTGCCTTTCTCTGGAGATGTATTATTCGGTTGTGAACTGGATAAGACTATTGGTGCACACACTATGTGAGGAAATCAACATTTGTAACATGTCACTGAGGAAATTGTATGGTTGCAATGAAACGTATAAGTATGTCTGAAGTCTTTTCACTATTGTTCGAGTTCGGTTTTTACTGTTATTATACAACAATTTGAGTACTGCTCAGTGTGTCTGCAGTTGAATCAATTCTCATAGTGAATTTACAATTGCCGATCCCACTAACAATGGTGCAGAGCCTTACATATAGCTCCACAGGGAACACGAGGAGAAGGTGCCTCATACAGCTTCCAATACCTGCTAACCCCTGAGCGGATAGGACAGAGCTGAGCCTGCACACGTGACGATCGATCTGGTGGAAGATTGGGGGGTTTTTCATTTGAGGAGCTACATTTCTCCCTATACATTTCAGTCAGTTTTTGGAATCCGATTAATTTCTCCATCATACCGGACACGGAGATGTTATTGTTTAATTACAGTGTGGTTTGATGTGGGATTCACCAGACAGCAAAAACAACTGGATCACACCAGATATTACTTCCAATTACGATTAGACTATTAGTGAGTACACCGCATATTATTTCTAATGAAGATACCCTAATACATTTATTAATTGTAACCTGGCGATACCATATAACATTTATTTGGTAACTGAACAGTGCATACAAGAGATGTTTAGACATAAGACCGTAGGTGGGGTGATATTGACTACACTTATGACATTACACTTGTTTTGAAATTCACAATCATTTGGAAATCAGATATATCTTACTGATTTCCAGAGAAATTTATACATAGCACGAATTGATCTGTGAGAACAGTTTGAATTTGATATTGCTGTTTTTATGGTGATTTACATGCATATGGACATTTATATTTATCCTCAATGATTATATATTAGTGATTTATATTTGTTTGTTTAGAATTTTTAATAGTTCTGAACTCTAGTATGACAGTTATTTTAGTATTGTTTAGACTTTTGGGGGTAAATGTATCAAGCTGAGAGTTTGCCGGCGGTTTTGAAAAGTGGAAATGTTGCCTATAGCAACCAATCAGATTCTAGCTATCATTTTGTAGAATGTACTGAATTAATGATAGCTAGAATCTGATTGGTTTTTCAAACCCGCCAGAAAACTCTCAGCTTGATACATTTACCCCTTGGTATAATTGTATATTACATTATCCACGGATCTTTTTTTTGTTTTTGTACTACACTATTTGGAGTAACTCCTGAGCGTCGTTGCATATATTTTTCTCTGGGAATGTATTATTCGGTTGTGAACTGGACAAGATTATTTCCTGGGCCACAGGGAGAAAGAGTTCCGTCATAACTTTTAATGCCTTGGGACCTATGGACAAACCTCGGCTCCTCATGGAAGTCAGCAGAGAGGAAAACAGTTAAGCTTCCAACTCCCAAGACTTCCAGCGAACATAACGTGCAGGCTGCCCACCATTGGTTTGCAAGCTCGAGAGTTCCAGAACTAATTTCCAAATTGAGTAAGTCTCACCATCATCTGACCAGCAAATTCATCAGTGGCCAAGAGGAGACAGCCTCAACAGTGGTCACCACTTCACAGTTTGGGATCGGATACTGGTGACACCAGACGACAGGCTTCGCTGCTGGGGGCCTGTCATTCTTCAGTGCTGCCTTTTCTGGACTTCACAGGAGTGAAAGCCCCTAATAAATGTGCTTGAACTCAAAGCGGATTTCCACTCTCCAATCCGAGGCACCAAGAGCACCCATGCAATAAGAGAAACCAGCAGGATTATGCGATATGGGAGCAGAATGTTCCGCCATTGCTATGGCATTCATCCCTGGGGTGAAAAACAGATTTTCGCAATAGGCTTCCTTCTTAAGTCTTCAAGCAGATTGTGGACAGATGGGGTCAGCTAGATGTCAACATGATGGCACCTCGGTTGAACCACAGGATGGAGCACTACTGCTCCACAAAAAGGGAACTGAAGGCGTTGATAAACTCCTTGTCAGTACCTTGGAAATTTTGTCTGATTTACCTGTTCCCGCTGGTAACAATGATTCCATGGGTGTTCCAGCAGGTGAAAAGACAGTATTCAGGTGATTGTGAACTAACCAAGTAGGTTATGGTACAATGACATTCTCAACACGGCAGTGGGCCCATTGTGGAGTATGCCTCCAAAACAAGACCTGTTAAGTCAAGGACCTTTTCATCACAAAGTTTAGCTTGGTTGTCTTTAACTGCGTGGCTGTTGAAGGCATAATCCATAAAGCTAAGGGCTTCTTTTACAGTGCAATTCAGACCAGGCGTTAGTCTAGGAAGCTGGTTTCAGCCAGAAATTGCCACAGGGTGTGGAAGACTTATATCTCCTGGTGTGAAAGAAAGGCGTTTCATACCTTCTCTTTTCAATTACTTTTACTGCAGGAGGGTCTAATGGGGGACTGAGACTTGGCTCCTTTAAGGGTCAAGTTTCAGCTCTGTCTGTTTTTCCTTTGAGAGAAAACCTGCACTTTTACAGAAGTGCAGACTTGTTTACAGGAGGTGATGCAAGTGCAGCCTACATACATGTCCCTCTATTGCTCTTTATAACCTTAACCTGGAAATGACAGCTTTACACAAACCTCCCTTCGAACTCTTGAATTCAGTGAAATTTTAAATTACTTACCTGTAAGACTACCCTTTCTCAACAGTTACGATAGTTTGAAAGCTGGGGGTTCTGTCTTGTAGGACTCCATATCTCATCTTTCATGAAAACAGGTCTTCTTTTCCTTTCAGCCCAAAGTGGTCTGCAAGTTACACCTTAAGCAGGACATTTTGATTCCGACCTTAGACTGTGGTAGGTCTCCAGAAGGAGAGGGCTCCCTTCACTCTCTCTGGACATTGTCAGGGCCTTGGGGACCTATGTCCATAGGACACGTGAAGTCACACGACAAATGAGTTTTTGGTTCTCTATAACTCCCACAACAGAGGTTGGCCCACTGACCATTGTTAGATGGATTACTGCGGTAATTCATCAGACTTATATTAGTACAAGAAAATCTGTTTCTAAAAATGGGACAGCAAATTCTGTCAGATCATGAGTGCCTCCTGAACAGAGCAGCACAGGGCCTAGGCTGACCAGCTATGTCGGGCAGCCACCTGGTCTTCAACGGTTTTGTGTCCAAAGATATTAGTTTTGGACATAAGGTGCTACACAAGCATATCCTCCTGTAGGGACAGCTTTGAGATGATCCAAGTGTTGCCCATATGGATGAAAGTCAAAACAGGATTTTTTATAGTTCATCATCGTCATTTATTTATATAGCGCCACTTATTCCGCAGCGCTGTACAGAGAACTCATTCACATCAGTCCCTACCCCATTGGAGCTTACAGTCTAAATTCCCTAATAATAGTTGCCTTAAATCCCTTTCTCTGTCTGTTAGGGGCCCCTGGATGCCCACCCTTAATGATCTTTTGTCATTTGTTCTTTCCTGTTAACCTTGTTAAGGTTCTGTTTTGTTGTTGTTGGAGAACCTTGTTCTACCCTCTCATTCAATTCTCCTGGTTTTGTTCTTGGGGCATTTTTCAAAAATGACTTAAAGCATTGACAGGTAGAGGGGGAGGAACTTGAACCTTCGGACCAAAGCTCAAGCTCTAGTATAGGCTCTATACCCCAGTGTTTCCAGTGTCCCCCAATGGACTTGGAGAACAGTTTTTCAGTACACCAATTGAGGTTTAAATGTACCATATACAGCGTAGCAGAATTAAAATACATTGACTTTGCAGACAATATGTTAAGCGCATTTTACATAAAGGGAACCATTTTCCTAATGGGATTGTGCTGGGTGTGGCTGCAAGCCTGCAGTATACCTTACAATTTATTGTAATTTATAGTGCTTTTTATTTGCAGCAATAAAGACAACAATACCTCTGCCTGCTTAGATGTGAAGAAAGCCAGCGTCATGCTTGTCCGCAAGTTGTATGTTCTTATGCAAAACCTGGGCCCTCTCCCAAATGATGTCTGTTTAACCATGAAGCTGTTTTATTATGATGAAGGTACATGCTAATGATCCTAATAAAAGTAAATGAATCTGTTAGTAATATTTATTGTTATGCAAAAATAACAAAGAGACATATTATAGTAGAATGTTGACACCACAGGTCATGATGCCATTTCACTGGACATGGCTATAGGACGTTATTCGGTCTCCCATGCCAATCTGTCAATGACCTATTCCCATTTTTTTCATATGCGTTAAACTGCCTTGAACTCGGTTATGTTTTTAGAACTCACTATTTTATAGTTTTCCAATGCAGAAATGATCAGTCACACATTACAGGTATAGTGCAATGCAACCCATAGCCGATTTCCATCCTTGTATTGAAAGAACTGATTTTTTTTTTCCTCTGCATAAAGCTGTATTAAGGAGTTAGTAAATAAACAACTGTTCAGCTATAGCAGAAATGAATGAAAAACTCCAATAAAACAATCTCAAACTACCCAACAGCCACAGTATTAATGATAAAGCATAGTTCTACATAGTAGAGGTTACACTTATATGTTACTGGGAGGAAAAAAAAACATTTCCTATAATCATCTGCTCCAAATTCTAAGAACAAGGCATTCAGAAATAAGTGTCACTTTGTATCGTTTGGTTTACTACCTTTCTCCAATGTGTCAGTGTTGCAAGTTATGAAAAAATAATTTCAGTCAATATATAGCTCTAAATTGGCTTGTGCTCGTGGTCAGGAAATATTCAGGAAGCTGTGTAATCTCCAGCTTCTCCCACTAGCCCAGTACACTTACCAGAGTTCAGCGTCGGACTGGCCCACCGGGATACTGGAAAAATCACCGGTAGGCCCCGCTACCCTACAGCCACACCCCCTTCTAGAATTGGGCGGAGCCCATCCAGCTCACCTGGGGGTCGATGTCCTCTTCGGCGTCCCAGCTGTCCTCCTCGGCGTCCCCGCTGTCCTCTGCGTTCCTGCTGCTGCAGATGACTGGCTGTCAGTGACAGCCAGTCATCTTTCACATAAGATCGCAGTTGCGATCATGTGACCTGCCCCCTCTTCCTGTCAGCTGACTGTCTGCTCCCTGAAGAACTAAGCACCAGAGAGGCTGCAGCAATGGGTAAGTAGATTTTTTTTTACAGGACTTGCAGCATGAGACAAAATTCTCATATATATATTTATATATATATATATATATATATATATATATATATATATATACATACACATACATATATACACACATATATATATATATATATATATATATATATATATATATATATATAATAATGTGTGTGTGTATATATATATATGTATATATATATATATATATATATATATATATATATATATATATATATAAATATATATATATACATATATCTTTCATCTGTGCTCTAGTTACTGGGAGAGCAGAGGCTGACTGCAGAGAGTATGTGTGTGTGTGTGTGTGTGTGTGTATATATATATATATATATATATATATATATTATATTTATATATTAGTGTGTGTGTGAATTGAGAGCTCTATTCCATTGCATATGTAAATTGGACGGCACTATTGTGGGTATAATGTGAATTGGGGAAACTATTGTGGGCATAATATGAATTGGGGACACTATTGCGTAGTATATGTGAATTTCGGGTACTACTGTGGCATAACATTGGGGGCACTACTGTGTGGTTGTTTGAGGCACTACTGTGTGACATAATATTGTTTTGGGGCACTATTATGTGGTATAGGGGGGCTGCCTATCTATACTAAACTATAGTGAGGGGGGGGGGCTGCCTATGCTAAACTATAGGGAGGGGGGCTGTACAGAGAACACTATAGGGAGGGGGTGATGGGACCTTTAATTTAATGCTGGGGCTGTTTGGAGGGAGGGTAATAGGTTTATTTATTAAATGGGAATACTATTAATTTGATGTTGGGGCCGGTTGGAGGGAAATAGATCTATTTATCAAATGCGAGCACTATTACTTTAATGTTGAGGCTGGAGAGAGGCCTAATTATTAATTGTGGGTGCTGTTGATTTAATGGCAGGGAAGGTTGTCGTTTCTAAATGTACCCATTATTTTTTTCAAATAGGGCCCTCAACATTCCAGGATCCAGACAATCAGCAACTAAAGAAACCAGCAGCCACAGGTGATAAAAGTGACAACAACAGGTAGGACAGTTTGTAAAATATTCTGAATCTAGTGCAGGCTTGGCTAACCTGTGGTACTCCAGGTGTTGTGAAACTACAAGTCCCAGCATACCCTTCCAGCAATAAGCTGCTATATATTGGCAAAGCATGCTGGGGCTTGTAGTTTCACAACACCTGGAGTGTCACAGGTTAGCCAAGCCTAATTTTTGGTGACTGTTCTGCCCAATCTAAGGGGCAGGTCAAGACTTTATATTCTTTTTACACACACTGCATTCTTTATATACTACAGTAAGGTGCTAGCTGTCTTTAGTGGACTGACCACTCCCCCTCTAGTGTCTGGTCCCGCCTATATGATGTCTGACCACACCCCCTCTGGTGGGCCCCTAGTGTTGCAGTCCCCCGGTGGGCCCTTCATGCCCCAGTCCGACACTGCCAGAGTTATATTTGGTAACCCACAAATATCAGTTTTCAATATTCCCCAATATCCTTTTAATTTAACACTTCCCCAGACATAAGCAGCATTTCATCCGTTTCTATAGACCAGTTCACACATGGCTGAGTTATAAGTTGCATTGAATCCTTTTTCTTTTCAGTGATTGGAAATGGTAGCAGACCACTGTCGTGTTGAGATGGGTCATTTTGGAAGTAACATTTGTCCTGTTTAAAGCTGCACTTCCAGATAGCCGTGGGAGTTATTTCTGCTTACTGCTGGTAACTGGCTGCAGGGGGTTATGTGAGCAGGGAGGTACAATCAGAAGCCGATAAGCCAGAGATTGCGGCTTCTGATTGGTTCCCCATCTCACACCTTCCTCTGCAGTCAGTTGATCCAATAATTGTTTTATTTCCATTTTTTATGGAATATTTTTTAACTACTACTTGAATGCACATTAGCTTGTTGGCAGAGGTCTCATTTGGGCCGTTTTCTATGAAACTGGTTATGGAAGAGAGGAGGAAGTTTCTGGACCATTCACTATACAAGTGCACAAATCACAAAAATTAAAAACACACTTCCAAATATTGTGTATTCTTTTTTTCCAAAATATGTTTATTGGGGCATTGAAAGCTTCAAAAGAAGGTAACAGCATGCAGTTAAATGAAGTGCAGAAACAGAAACGGATGCAGCAATAAACTAAAGGATGTTCGAGTATCGGGGGTTCACTAAGCATGGCGTATGTTAAGATAAGTACATGGACAATGATAAAAAAATGCAAGGTCTAAGCATATAACTTGGGCAGCACGGTGGCTTAATGGTTAGCACTTCTGCCTCACAGCACTGAGTTCAATTCCCGATCGTGGCCTTAACTGTGGAGTTTGTATAACCTCCCCGTGTTTGTGTAGGTTTTTTCTGAGTTTTCCGGTTTCCTCCCACACTCCAAAAACATTCTAGTAGGTTAATTGGCTGCTGTTAAATTGACCCGTCTCTCTCGGTCTGTGTATTAGGGAATTTAGACTGTAAGCTCCAATGGGACAGGGACTGATGTGAGTGAGTTCTCTGTACAGCGCTGCGGAAGTAGTGGTGCTATATAAATAGATGATGATGATGAAGCATAGATATATTGGGCCTGAGTCATTAAGGGACGCATACTGAGTGCATCGTGCAGTTGTTCGCAACGGCTCGTAAATCATCTCTGCATTCTCCCGGAGTCAGCAAGGTGCGGATCTCAAGATACGTGTGGTGATGACTATGGGCGTAGGGTCACTCTGCTGTACTAGACCAGACACTGCAGGATGCGTACAATACATATGTGGAATATGAAATCTCAAAAGAACGCACAGAAAAAAAAATATTAATCAATTAATGTTACCTGTCAATAATATAGTCATTTATGATTAGAAATGGAAACGATAAAAAAAAAATCACATTTTCTTTTTCTGTTGAAAAACATTTATTAGGCTGTCCTTAATGTCTACTGTACATAAAATACATTTTTACAGTTGCTGCTGATTGCAGACACATGTTATAGCTGCACACGCTACTGACCCAGGACTTAGACTAGACCCTTAGCTGGTGCAAGAGATACGGCAGAAAAACAAGACACTTTCACACACACAGAGCTTCGTTTTGACGTGGCTGCATTAGCTTCAGTTTGGCACACCCACATTGTGCATGCTCATTTCCAGCCCCGTTCACTCCCCGAAATCGTAAGCCGTCGTAACTGTCATTTGCATTGGCATATGCAACAGACTTGCTTTCGTTGACGGCCGAGTGTCCTCGTTCTGGGCAGGCGCAGAAGGGAATTGCGTACGATACGCACAAAAAAGGACATCCGTCCCTTAATTACTTAGGCCCATTGTGTATTCTTCAGATATCTAAAATGTGCACAGATTGTGGATGGTGCGTTACACAATAATTGAATATGATACAAAAAAAGAAAATACATTCTGTTTATGGGCACTCTGGGGTTATGTAAATTAAATAAAAACCAACATTTTACTATAGATTAAAATGTGTGTGTGTGTGCATGTATATAGATAGATATAAAAGAACCAATTAAATTATATGTATATCATGAAACAATGGGTGAAAAATAAATGGATACGTATAGGTAGATCAGGTAAACCTAATTGGTGACCTTTAATTTAGTCACACTGTAAGTATGACTGTTTGTTTCAGGAAATTAGATACTATGCTGGACTCTGTGGGTCATTTGTTATAATTTAAACGACGAGTTGGTGTGGTGTATCTCCAGTGCTGTCTACCAGGTTTTGTTAGAGTTTCTTCAACCTGTCTTAACTTAACCAAAAATGATGTTCTCGACTCCTGGGTGATTTTTGCCTTATGTGTTCCTTGCAGTTACTCCAGTGGACTATCAGCCTCCTGGCTTCAAAGAAGGGAGCTGTGACCAAATGATGTTTGAGGGGGACCCAATCTACCTGAATGTGGGGGAAGTGACTACTCCTTTTCATGTCTTGAAAGTGAGGGTCACTACAGAGAAAGAACGAATGGAGAACATTGGAAAGACCGTACTGAAGAGTGCAGAAAAAAAAAGTCCCACAAAAGCTATCTGTCTGAATGTGGAAGAAGCCCAATATCCCGACAGTTCTGTAAGTGCAAAATTAGGCAAGCCCTGCAAACCAAATGGTCACTAATTTTAAGAATATTTTTTATATCAGTCACCTTGCCATTTCTTCATTGGCAGACAGGAACCTACACTAAGGTTAAGAATTCTCTACACGGGAAAGGGCTTTTTACATCAAGTAACCTATTTTAACAACTTAAAGTGAACCTGTTACCTGGGGAACATACTTTATTGTTTTATTTATAATAAATGAAGTATTCTTGGAAGCATCCACCAGTTCGCCCAGTACAGTAAATAGTTTAGCTATCTCCCCATCACTGGCCCCTATTTGTCAGTGCTCCACATCAGTAAGGAGGCTAGCACTACAGAAACATAGCTATCGCTTATGGTGACATCCTGCCATGATCCATCTGTCTGATTACAGATGAAGTTGAAGTACAAGTAGGGTAAAAAAAAATTCCCAATTCTTCTAAAGTTTGGACACCTTGGTCATAGTGGTTCATTTTTTGAAGCCAGCATACTTATAGACCTATTTTTACAGGAAATTGCATGCATGTCCCATTGAGAGATTGGCTCGGAAAGGAAAATGTGATCATTATCACAGAAGGTTATGACCGGCAGACCCAGTGTTGTGACCGTCATCGGGCACATCACACGGCCACCTAGTTCACTGAGAACTTCCCAGTCAGTCACTTTCTGCAGGGAGAGGGGAGGCTTTCATTAGGTCACAAAGGAGCAGGGCAGGACCTCCAGTGATCAAGGCAGGTCCGATGTAGGCAGCTGCAACAGCAGTCACACACTAAGGACAGATTGATGCAGGGAGATCTTTCTTCAAAGAGAGCGGCCATGGGGAGAGACTGCTTATCCTCAGTAGCCGACAGCACCTACTTGGCTGGCTTTACCTCACAGATGAAAGCCCAACAGACAACCCTTCAGCTCACTCTGTGTCAGGCTCCTCTTCTGTATCACCTGTCGGGAAGTTCTCTGTGAAGATTTTATCATATAGCTAAAATTTTAGGGCTACAAGCTTGTGTTACTGGGGCTACATTTTGTTCCATATTATATTGTGCACTACAGTTGTTTTTACAAGTTGTCACTCCTGCATTTTCTTTCTTCAGATTGTGCATTACAGTAATCTTTTATAAGACCTCTCAGCCTCTCAGATACTCTCTCTATTTGATTGCGGTCTACATCTGTACACCTGTCCCTATGTCTTGTCACCTTTCTGTCATGTCAAATAAGAGTAGCAGTTCCAAAGCCAAGTCTGGTGGCTAAAAATCAGTAATGTATTTTACTTGTTCCAAGCAGAATGAGGTTGGGTTCCTACTCTAAGATTTTTCTTGGTACAAAAACCAGATTAGATCTTTCATCACATTTTGAACCTGAATTCCTAAACACCTAACTTCGGGGGCACAGGGTCAAAATGGAGTCTTTGAAATCAGTTGTAAATAGCACAGAGCTGGTAAAGACATCAATGTCTTCCCAGATTTGCAGTGGAATATTTCCATTTTTCAGTTTTGGGCTATAAAGTTCGCCTAGCAATATCCCCAATGGGAGTTTACGAAGGCTAAGATCCAGGGGAGCGACAGTGGATAATATACTACCAGAAGTTGATCCTGAAATATATTCTTGGGGCTACTATTTGATGCCAGAATGCAGAGAGTATATTTGCCGGAGGACAAGAACATCGCTGGTCAGGGATAAGTAAAGTTCCTCTTGGCTCTCAAGGGAGCGCCAAATCTGTTATGCATGAACCTCCTGGGGATAGTGGTGTCCACCTTTGAGGTGGTACAAATTGCATGCTTTCACTCGAGGGTATTCCAGATAGAGATGGATAGCCAGTTCCTCAGGCTGTCCCCACAGGCAAGTAAGTTTTTTTTTGTGGATAAAGATCAACAATCTCAACAAGGGTTGTCTTTGTGTTTTGGTACTGGACCATAGTTACCACAGATGGAGAATAGGGATGGGGAGCTGTAACTGTGCAGCTTCATCTGCAGGAATCTTTTGTCCCGGGAGTATTCCCATCAACATGTTAGAACTAAGAGCGGTAATAATAATAATAATAAAAAGACTCCGGCTCATCTGCAGGGGAAGGCCAAAAGAATTCAATCAAACAATGCCACAGCTATTGTGTACATAAATCATCAGGGAGGCATGAAGAGCTCCCTGACAATGAAAGAGACCTCCAAGATAATGCACTGAACAGAACAATATGTTTCATAAATACCAACAGAATTCATTCCAGGGGTGGAATATTGTGAAGTAGACTTCCTTAGCAGGCATGCCATACATCCAGGGGAATGGTCTCTTCACCCAGGGGCCTCCATAGGTTGTGGAAAAGGTGAAAAGAAGGGGTGCTCTAGTAATTTCTCATTCATCCACTCTGGGGGACACTGCTACAATGAGGCCTCAGGAGTTGGCACTTACAACGTTAAATAAACTTGCTGCTGACTCCTCCCCTCTGCAACCCCTACCAGCCTCAATGTATTTTAAGTGCCCAAGGAGGTTAGGCTAGTTCAGGATCTCTATAGATGTATTCCTGAAAGGTTGACCCAGCTCTTGTCATTTTTCCAAGAAGATCTTGGCAGTGGTGTAAGACTTACAATGTCAGATCTCTACTCCATTAGTCTACTTTCGAAGGAGGTTACCTCTCATGCCTGAGGGGGGAGGAGCTTAAGTGTCTTACAACTGGAACAGCCTCAATATCCCAAGTTAGCAGTGTCCTCCAATGGAATCAGAGAAATGGATGTAACACAAGTTTAGAAATCCTGTTTTTCATCTACCTATTACCCCTAGTCCAACAGGTAAACTGATATAGTAAATCAGATCGTGGAACAATATCTTAGAAATTTCATTTTTTTTTTTACCTAAACAGCAAATCTTTTCCGTAAACAGAATTTGCTTTTAATATTTATTTTTCGCTGTTCATGGATTTTATCATAAAAATGCCTCCGCTATCTTGTCTTCCTTAAGTCTCCCAGAATCTAAAGTTGGAGATTTTGTAGATCTATTGTGAAAGACCCAAACCTCCCTTTCCAAACCTGTGTTTTTTTTTATTGTTTTGGTTCCAAAAGTATTTAATTGACTGGGTATAGCTATCTTTAAAACATATGGAGATTTACTAATTGTTTCATTGGACCTTGAAAGTTTTCAGACAAACTCTGCAGTATTCCAGCCAGGAACTTAACTCATTTTCTTGGAGGGGGACACCCTTCCTTTAATACCCCCTTCCCGTCTCTGCACTCCTAGCAGGGGCAGGTTGCTTGTGTAGTACATGCGCCTACCGGCCGTGAGGCCTGGCCGCTCTGATGGTATTTAAAACGCAATTGGAGCAACTAGTCATGATATTGCTAACAGGATCGCTTCTTGGGGTAAATGTATCAAGCTGAGAGTTTTCTGGCGAGTTTGAAAAACCAATCAGATTCTAGCTATCATTTATTTAGTACATTCTACAAAACGGATAGCTAGACTCTGATTGGTTGCTATAGGCAACATCTCCAGTTTTCAAACCCACGTGAAAACTCTCAGCTTGATACATTTACAATCACTTTTAGCAGCCCGCAGGAGCTAGTTTGAGCCACTGTTTCTCTAAACAGTGGCCATACTCCCACCATATCTTCTGTAACTACAATATAAGTCTGTGCCCCCCCCTGCCTAAGAGAAAAATGGATTCATTTGCTTGAAATTAAATCATTTTCTCTAAAGTCTAGGACTTTCTAAGTGAGAATTGATAATGTTGCATTAGAGTAGGTGACATCTGCCACCTTATGTATTGCAATGAAATGTCATAACCCCCTGCCCCCTACATTTCATCATGCACATATATACTCTGCACACTGACTTAAATCACAGTGTTTATATAATAAAATACTAAGTTTGACAGCAAACAATGCAATTAATAGTATTCTCACCCTGTAACAACATGAAGAGCACTATTATTTTGCTGTCTATTATGCCTTCTTTGTAGTTTATAGTGTGCAGAAATCCGTTGGATGTTTAACAATGGACTACATTTACCAATTGTATTTTAATTGAGCTACACATTTATTGAAAGCCGCATTTCTGTGATTTAAATACTGAAACCTAGTTATTCTCTTCCTGGTGCTGTTTTGAAATTAGATTTGTAAAGCTCATTTTGTTCTACTAAGCAAAGAAAAATCAATAAACAGGAATGAAATCTGTTAAGGAAGACTAAAGTGCTGTATCTTTTTACATTCATGAAGGTTGAGTCACTCTGTGGCGAAGCTGATGTGGAGAAAAATGATGTTGAGTCTTTGAATGTTGATGGTAAGAAACTCGGTTGATTTTCATTAAATTACTCACACGGGTGCAATGCTATAAGCAAATAAAGTTGTATTTAGTCTGTTCCTTCACATAAGCATGAACTGTTTTTGTGATCAAAAACTTCAGACCTGTCGCCAGTTTAGGACACAGTGGGGGGAATTCACTTGGCCGCGTTACTGTAAAAAGTAATGCGGCCTGCACACTATTACTGTTATTACAGTAATAGTGCGCTTAAATATTATTATTATTATTAATTTTTATTTATAAGGCACCACAAGGTGTCCGTAGCGCCGTACAGGGACAAACAAATTACAATACAATGGGAGACAGCACAGTAAACAGTAAGCACAGTAACTTAATAAGCTCAATGCACAGCTAGAGAGGGCGGGAAAGGGGGAGGGAGGATCCGCAAACGACGGGGCCCAAGAAGGAGGGCGTGGAAGACAGGGAGACCCCCAGGGGGGAGGAGGGAGCGAGAGTGGACGTGGGGTGGAGAACCCTCGAGGAGGAGGGCTAAGTAGCTGGAGAGCAAAGTTAGAAGTGGTGGAAACGGGAGGAGAGATGGCCCTGCTCAGAGGAGCGTACAATTTAAGGGGAGGGGTGGACAGACAGAGAGACGCAGGGGAGAGAGGGAGAGTAGGGGGACGGAGGCAGAAGATAAGGTAGTAAGTTAAGTGGGAGACAGAAAGGCTTTAAGAAAAAGGTGAGTTTTTAGGGCCCGTTTGAAACTGGACAGATTAGGGGAAGTTCTGATGGAGGGAGGGAGCTTGTTTCAGTGGAGGGGGGCAGCGCAGGCGAAGTCTTGGATACGCGCATGGGAGGAGGTTATAAGGGGGGAAGAGAGGCGACGGTTAGAAATACCGTTATTACGGTAGTTTCAACACCAGCTTTTTGCTCGCAGCTCCCTAAGCTGCGAGCAAATAAAATACTAGAAGCTTCCTTTTGACTAGGCAATCTCATGTACCCTTACCCCCAATTGTATCAGTATTATGAATGCATGTTTCTTTAAATAAATTATTTAGTTCAAAGCCAATTTCAAATGTATCTTCCCTGTTGGGGTTTCATCCTCGGTTAACATTGCCAATATCATTTTCAGAGCTCAGTCTGAATTGTCAGGAGAATGAGAGTATGACGTCTGATGACCCTAATAAGGAGCAGTCACAGGTACAATCAAGTCTGATTTAGGACCCTGCAAATCTAGGCACAGATCGCTGTATGAGGTGGTTTCCAATGACCCATGAAATGCGCTAGCTTAACAAGTAGGCGCACATAAAGATACATTGCGGGTCTGCACAATTTGTAGTTCACAAACAATCCTTTTTGTGTGCCGTGTCTTTTACAAATGGTAGTAAATTGAAAACAGGTGCAATTATTAGAGCATCTAATGATTGAATTGTAACAAGCGCACTCACATTAATCTACTAGCATGTTTTTGAAAACCAGAGCACCTAAAGGAAATCCACACAAACATGGTGAGAACATAAAAACTTCACCCAGACAGTGCCCTGGTCAGAATAGGACTGATGAGCCCAGCACTTTAAGACAACAATACTGTGCTATTATGATACCTGTAGGCAGATATGCCAAATTATGGGTTAAATATGTGCTACCTACTTTGTCTTAGTACTTGCTAAATATTTCGAATTTATTATAAATGTGACTCATAATGTAAAATAAAAATGAATATTTGGTTAGGTTGATCATTTTGTGTTATGAATCAGTTCAGTTTCACTGTTTAATTTACAATAAACCTTTGTATTCTTGTTTTTCACTAACTAGACACTGCTGGCAAATACCAGCTCAGCTACCGCTGTACGTAAAACCAGGAGTGGACAGATCATTAAAGACAAGGTTTGTGCAGCCACCTGATTAATGTGACATGATAAAATATTAAAGGAGAAAGTCACTTAGGAAGCGCACCTTGGTATTTCTTGTGGGTGTGGATGGTCCCCTGTACTTTAAGGCCCATGTCTACTCTTCCCTCTCAGGAGAGGCTTCCACTAACTAGAAGAACAGATGTGTGCAGAGAGGCTAAAAATTATCTACACGTTCACTCTGCCAAAATATATAGATATATCAAAGTCTAACCTCCTACCACTATAGTATAGACCCTTTCATTAAAATACGTTTCTCTTTCATCCAGTCTGGGGGACACTGCTTACCATGGGTTGTGGAGGGAGCTGGTGGAGTTGGCACCTAACTAGTTAAGTTTTAGTACTGCCGACAGACCCCTCCCCTCTACAATCCCCCTGCCCTCTCTTGTTCAGTTTTTTTTAGGTGCCCTGGAGTTGGGCAGTGTTTTTTAGTACTTAGAGTAATTTTAATACATTTTATTTCTTTTATTTGACTTTTATTTTTTATACAGGTGGCAGCGCTGGAGTGTGTTCTACTATAGAGAACACGCTCACAGCTTGGCAGCGCAGGCATTTCTCTGTCAGATGAGAGCCAACGGCTCTCACTGACAGGGACAGGAGAAGATAGGTGCCTGATTGAGGAGTGGCAAGCGGTCTCAGGGACCGCTGCACTCCTTCAGCCTCCCCGATAACCGGCGCTGCCATTACAGGCATAGAGTGCCGGTTATCGGACACTGAAGACGCCGGCAGCCATTTTGATTTTTGCCACTCTGCGCTGAGGAGAGAGGAGGAAGGGGGCTATGCCACGATTCCCCCCTCATACATAGGAGGGGGGCGTTGGGTATCTTCCGCTGCGGAGACATCTGTCCTAGAGGTCTCCACTACTCTGCCACGTATCAGAATTTTTTTTTTTTGGAACCTGAATAGCTGCAGAGACAGCAATTACTGAAGGGGGGGGAGCTAAAGCATAGAGCTCCCCCCTCCTTCCAGAGAGAGATGGTCTGTCCCAGTCTTCTGGCGCCAAGAGAAGCCCGGGAAGAGAGAGCAGAGCTGAGGGAGCAGGCACAGGACAACTGCTGTGGACTTCTCCCCTTTGTGGCCCCTGGGCTAAGTATCAGTTTCTTTAAACACATATATCTTTTTTCTGTGTAAAAAAAGTGGGTGTCACTCACCGGACTGTGAGTGCTTCTTCCCGGACATTTAGGAACCGTGGCCGTCCTCCACCCTGAGGGACTGCGCATGCGCAGCCCTTTCTAAACCTTCAGTGTATGTTCCTTTAACTTAATTGGCAGATCAGGCAACACTCCCTATATTAAGCACCTGTGGTCAACACCACGTTGCCTGATCTTGGAGTCTCATTCCCCATGAGTCTCTGAAGGTGTTCCTGTGTTTCCTCGTTTATTCAGCCCAGCTGATTCCTGTGGTTTCCAAACCACTTCTACCTCTGTGGTTTCCAAACCACTTCTACTACTGTGGTTCCCATACCACAGCTACCCCTCCGTGTATCATCGTGACTGTGAGCTGATTCCTATCCGCTGCCTCCGTGCACTACAGTCTTCTAACCACTTCAACTCTACCATGTATTATTGGGACTGTTAGCTGATGCCTATCCGCTGCCTCCGTGCACTACAGTCTTCCATCCACCTCCACTCACCCGTTCATCATCGTGACTGTTAGCTGATTCCTATCCGCTGCCTCCGTGCACTGCAGTCTTCAACCTGCAACTCGTCTGTGTTTCATCATCGTGACTGTTAGCTGATTCCTATCCGCTGCCTCCGTGCACTACAGTCTTCAACCTGCAACTCGTCTGTGTTTCATCATCGTGACTGTTAGCTGATTCCTATCCGCTGCCACCGTGCACTACAGTCTTCAACTTGCAACTCGTCTGTGTTTCATCATCGTGACTGTTAGCTGATTCCTATCCGCTGCCTCCGTGCACTACAGTCTTCAACCTGCAACCCGTCTGTGTTTCATCGTGACTGTTTGGCTGATTCCTATCCGCTGCCTCTGTGCGCTTCAGTCTTCAGTTCTTGTCAACTCTCCCGTGTTTCCTTGAGACTGCTGCCACTATTGCTACCCGCTACTCTCCGTGATCAACAGTTCCAGTTCAACTCTGCTCTCCCGTGTCCCATCGTTACTGCACCTGCTGGTTGCTATTGGCTACCTCCGTGTTTCCGCAGAGACCCGCTGCTGCTACTCCTCAGCGCTACTCATCCATCTACTGCTGATCCACTCTCCACGCTTTACTGTGTTCCCTGCTGGTCTACCTACCTGTGCGCTGCACCTACTAGACCACCGCTTCACCCATCCAGGGACTTTGCATCCTGCCGGCCTCCTGCCGTTCAGGTATCTCTGCACTCCTGTCTGACTGCCTGCTTCTGAACCACGGTATGCATACTTCTCATTGACTGTGCTGTGTATTGCATACCTTGCTGGACTGTGTTGGTTCTCCTCTGGAGTTTGCTATCCGCTGAGTCTATTGCCATCATTGACTGTGTTATCTCGTGCTGGATTACTTCAAGAGACTTTCTATATTGGCAGTGCTGTTCAGTCATATATACATATATATTGTGCATATTACTGTGGATCAAAGTTAAGGTGCCCGTGTATATCTTGTGTTGCAGTCTCTCCCCGTGCACCTCCTCACATATATATTCAGTGGTACAACTTGCTAGTGGCAGACCACTGACCCCTGTTTCCAGTTTCACCTGTTCCAGTATCCTCTCACATAGCAGTGGTACAACTTGCTAATGCAGACCACTGACTCCCCGGATACCTCCACTTGGATTCCATTCCTTCACTCTGACAGCGGTACAACTTGCTATCCGCAGACCGCTGACTCTCATCACCTCCTCGTTTCTGTTGGACATTCCTCCTCACTATAGCAGTGGTACAACTTGCTACCGCAGACCACTGACTACCTTCACGTGTCCTTTGTCCATACAGTTCCTCGTGTATTATTACCATCATATTGCCAGTGCTGCTAGTCATAGACTTTCCTGAGCATCTCATCATCTGCTATTTCCTGTTCCGTGATCACCCTGCTACCAGAGTACCATATTACCACCTATACTGCTCTGGTAGGCCTATCACCTGGTGATCCCTGGGTAAAGACTCCTAGTGCCCGTGACAGTGGGCTAGTAAGGTTTACATTATAGTCTCCTACTTGCCTACAAAAATATTGTGTTTAACCATTACAAGTTCAACTTTTATTATATAGATTAGTTGATTACTTGTTATTTAACTCTGTTTTCTCTGCATACATTACTCTCTCTCTCTCTCTCTCTCTCTCTCTCTCTCTCTCTCTCTCTCTGTTTACCCAGCTAGATTAACAATTTAGTCTGTGTGTTTGGTGTGCCTTACTTTATAAGAATGACAGATAAGGTAAAGGGCCCTATAGCAAAATATTTCACTTGTTCAAGATGTCAAGTAAAATTACCTTGTGGGCAAAAGGACCCTTTGGCGCTCTGTTCTGCGCAAACCCAGCAGTCCTCAGCCCCACTGACGGAGGAGCCGGGCAGGGTGGCCTCCCGGACACAGTCGGTTTCCTCGCTAGCTCAGATGGTTTTACAATTTAACCAATTGCTATCTAATATGGCTACTTCGGTGGCTAATAATACTAATGTAGCACTCAGCTGGGCCTCCCTGTTACCACAGGGTCCATTGGAACGTCTTTACCAGGACCTTCCTCTTCTCTTTCAGACCTAACCCCTATTCCCACAGAAGCGGCATGGTCTACAGCTTTCCTTAAGGGATTGAATAAGCTTAACTTGTTGCTTGAGTCCCCAAACATCCCGTCTACTAAAAGAAAGATACCTAGATCTGATAATCCCATTAGGGTCCTTTCAGATTCTGAGGAATCTTCTGAGGATGAGGGGGCAGATTATTCAGATTCTGCCCACGTTCAATCTTCGGAACAGGAGGATAATTCAAAAAGCCAATTTATTAATGACTTGGTCTTGGCGGTTAGACAGGCGTTGGACCTCCCAGAACCGGAGGATCCTTCCCCTAGAGACAGAAGTCTCTTTAAGAAGGCCAAAAGGAAGGCTAACCGTTTCCCCCCTTCTGTAGAACTTAAAGACATTGCAGAAGGAGCTTGGAAACAACCTGAAAAAAAGGTTCTCTGCTCCCAGAAGGTTCTCCTCCCTGTATCCCTTACAGGAGGAAGATGTTGTTCGCTGGGAGAGTATTCCCAAAGTGGATGTTCCCATAGCCCGATTGGCAAAACACACCTTACTTCCAGCTCCTGGTTCGGCGTCCCTTCCGGGTGCCAATGACCGAAAGGTTGAATCCCAGATGAAGTCTATCTTTGCGGCTGCGGGTTCTTCTTTTAGACCCACTTTTGCTTCAGCTTGGGTTGCTAGAGCCATGGAAGTATGGGCAGACCAGCTAGCAGAGGCCTTACAGGACTCTGATTTACGCCACCTGGCTTTGCACTTGAAGGAAGCATCGGGGTACATTTATGAGGCGGCCCAAAATTCAGCGGCCGTCTCCTCTTCTATTCAGGCGACTTCTATTTCAGCTAGAAGGACGCTATGGCTGAAATCCTGGGAAGGTGATGCGGAATCAAATAAGTCCGTCAAAACTATTCCTTTTTCAGCAGCAGGCTTGTTCGGTCCGGAATTAGATACTTTGATCTCCCAGGCAACAGGGGGCAAAAGTACTTCCTTGCCGGTTTTCCCTGGTAGGAGCCGGAACCCCCGGGTCAGCTCCTTTCGTCAGCCCTTTCGGGGGTCCTCCTTGTCCAGAGGACAGTCATTTAGGGGTAAACAGCCTAATGCTCGAGGCTCCTCTTCTAGAGGGAGATCCTCGTTTACGGCCAGGCGCCAGGCCTCCAAGACCCAGGAGAAGCCTGCGTCCTGACGACCACTCGATTCTCCTGGAGGGGACGCCAGTGGGAGGTCGTCTGTCTTTGTTTCTAAAACAGTGGGCAGCGTCCTCCCAGGACTCTTGGATTCGGGGCATTATATCAAGGGGGTACAGGATAGACCTGCTGGGCCCCATGCCTCATTGTTTCTTCGTAACCCCTCTACCCCGAGATCCAACAAGAAGACAGGCAATACAGGATTGTGTTGCCTCTCTTCTTTCTCAGAAAGTTATCTGCAGGGTCCCAGACCACCAAAAGGGACAAGGGTTTTATTCAAACCTGTTCCTTGTCAAGAAGCCGGACTGCTCCTTCCGACCCATCTTAAACCTAAAGGGCCTCAATGTACACTTAAAAGTCGACAGATTTCGGATGGAATCTCTGAGGTCGGTAATAAACGGTTTGGAGAAAGATCAATTTATGGCTTCCATAGACATAAAAGATGCATACCTCCACGTTCCCATTTGAAGGGACCATCAGTCCCTCCTCAGATTCACTGTGGGACCCTCCCATTATCAGTTTCGCGCCCTCCCCTTCGGCCTCTCCACGGCGCAGAGGGTTTTCACGAAAATCATTTCGGTGATGGCAGCACGTCTTCACCTTCTGGGAATTCAAGTCGCGCCTTATCTGGACGACCTGCTCTTCAAATCCTCCTCAGAGAATTGTTTGCGTTATCACTTGTTCCTTGCCTTGGCGGTTCTCAAGGGCCACGGATGGCTGATCAACTTGAAGAAATCTCAGATGGTTCCGTGTCAACGCATGGTTTTCCTAGGCCTTATCATGGACACCAGCCAGCAGAAGGTGTTCCTGCCTGTCGAAAAGGCCGCTTCAATTCAGAGCATAACATCCCAGGTCTTGTCTTCTCCCAGCCCCTCAATCCACTTGTGCATGCGGCTGCTGGGAAAGATGGTGGCCTCCTTCGAGACCATTCCCTTTGGTCGAGCTCACTCTCGTTGTTTTCAGTGGGATCTTCGCCTGGACCTCCAGAAAATCTCTCTATCCCCGAGGTCGAGAGAATCACTCCAGTGGTGGCTGATTCAGGATCACATGACAGTGGGCAGATCCTTCTCTCCATGGTCATGGGTCATAACCACGACAGACGCCAGCCTGAAAGGTTGGGGGGCGGTAATCCTACACCTCCGTCTTCAGGGCCTTTGGTCGGTTCAGGAATCGACCCTATCCATAAATGTGTTGGAACTGAAGGCTATTCTTTTGGCCCTCGGAGGACAATCCCTCCTACAGGGCCACCCTGTCAGGGTTCAGTCCGACAATGCCACGGCTGTGGCATATATCAACAGACAGGGAGGAACCAAGAGTACAGCGGCAATGAAAATTGCAGCCCAGATTTTGTCTTGGGCAGAATTCATTCCAGGAATACACAATTGGGAAGCCGATTATCTAAGTCGCAACCAGATGATGCCGGGGGAATGGTCGCTCCATCCGGAAGTCTTGAAGTCCCTAGTACAGAGGTGGGGTCTTCCGAACATAGATCTCATGGCCTCCAGACACAACAGGAAGGTCCTCAGGTTTTGTGCAAGGACAAGAGACCCCTTAGCGGTGGCAGTGGACGTCATGACTATGCCATGGGAGTTCAGGATGGGATACCTGTTTCCTCCAATCCCCATGCTTCCTCGCGTTCTCAGACGAGTAAGGCAGGGAGGTCTGCCAGTAATTTTAGTAGCTCCCTCATGGCCGCGCCGAGTCTGGTACGCAGACATAATCTCCATGGCGGAAGGACCCGGGGTCAGTCTCCCATCTCGAGACGACCTTCTTCTGCAGGGTCCCTTCCGTCACCTGAATTTACCTCAGCTCAGTTTAACGGCATGGCTGTTGAAGCCAGCCTCTGGAGGGCTAGAGGTTTTTCCCCCAGCGTGGTGAATACCATGATGCGAGCTAGGAAGCCAGTTTCAGCTCGCATCTATCACCGGATTTGGAGAGCTTACATTAGATGGTGCGAAGGTAGGACTTGCCACTCGTCCTCCTTTCGCCTCACTCGCTTGTTAGCTTTCCTTCAGGATGGCCTGGAGGCAGTTCTCAGGTTAGGTTCCCTAAAGGTCCAGGTATCGGCACTTTCAGTATTTTTTCATATGAAATTAGCCGATTTGCCAGATATCAGGACTTTTCTCCAGGGAGTATTGCATATTCAGGCTCCCTATGTTCCGCCTACAGCACCATGGGATCTCAACCTGGTACTGGAAATGCTTAAAGGGCCCCCCTTTGAGCCCTTGCGTGTGGCAGAATTAAAGTGGTTGACCTGTAAGGTCCTTTTTCTTTTGGCTATCGCATCTGCTCGAAGAGTTTTGCAATTAGGAGCCTTGTCCTGTCGGGAACCATATTTGGTTTTCCGCGAGGACAGAGCGGTGTTAAGAACCCTTCCTTCTTTCGTTCCTAAGGTAGTTTCGGCTTTCCACCTTAACCAGGAAATTGTAGTTCCGTTTTTTTCACCTACCTCCCAGTCGGATCACCAGTCTATGGAAAAGTTAGATGTGGTTAGGGCTCTCCGCATCTATGTCAAAAGAACTTCTCAAATTAAACGGACGGATTCCTTGTTTGTTCTTTATGACGCTAATAAGAGAGGCTGGCCAGCCTCAAAACAGTCCATCGCAAGATGGATTACGGCAACCATTAGGCAAGCTTATATAAAGGCTAACTGTCCTGTGCCGGAGAGACTTACGGCCCATTCCACCAGATCGGTAGGGGCGTCGTGGGCAGTGAGAAATGGGGCTTCTGCGGACCAGCTTTGCAGAGCAGCCACCTGGTCCTCTGTCCACACATTTACAAAGTTCTACCAATTTAATGTATTTGCATCTGCGGATGCAAATTTCGCTCGTAATGCTTTGCGAGCGGGATTTTCAGAGTAGTCCCACCCTTAGGGGGCTGCTTTAGAACGTCCCCATGGTAAGCAGTGTCCCCCAGACTGGATGAAAGAGAAAAGAGGATTTATGTACTTACGTTAAATCCGTTTCTCTGATTCCATCTGGGGGACACTGCGATCCCTCCCTTCTGCTGTTCTTCTGTGTGCTCTTGTTTGACTGGCCTTTCTCCTAGGGCTTTTTTAATAAACTGAACAAGAGAGGGCAGGGGGATTGTAGAGGGGAGGGGCCTGTCGGCAGTACTAAAACTTAACTAGTTGGGTGCCAACTCCACCAGCTCCCTCCACAACCCCCCATGGTAAGCAGTGTCCCCCAGACGGAATCAGAGAAACAGATTTAACGTAAGTACATAAATCCTCTTTTTTCCTTTTTTCTCCTAAAATACTGCACATTTTAGCCTCGTCTATGTTATTATTTCATATTGAGAGTGAGGGTACATTGGTATTGTTTTTATTGTATGTGTCATGTTTTCCCCCCTACACTTGGACTAAGCCTAGAAATCAAAGACCACCGAGCTTGAGATGGTGTTTGATTAAAGTCCATTTTTGGCGTTAAAATGGCCACATGCAGCACCCACATCTGTGTCCAGATCTACCTCGTTCTCAGTTGTCCAAACACATTTTGCCTAAACCTTCCCTTCTCCATTTCACCTTTCCAGTCATAAGGAGTCATGTGTGTAAAATGTGCGGACTTATGCATATGCATTTTTTGCGTGCATGCATAGTAAGGAAATAGATATTTCTCTTTCTTACAGTTAGGGGACTGTGCAATCATGCTGGTCAAGGAGTTAGGCACTTAGTTTGATTTGTGCACAAATTCTAAAGGCTCCTCCCCTCTAAATCCCCTCCAATCAAGTAAACTCAGCATGGGCGCTCTTCTGCTCATTGCTGCCTCTGACAGTATTATTTTATTTTGGTGCAATGTTTTTTTTTTTAGCTATTTTATTTTAAATAGCCTTTTGACTGCTGCGGCAGTAGCACATATCACCATTATCTTTATCATTTATTAATATAGCACCGCCAATTCTGCAGTACTATACAAAGAATATTGGTTACTCACATTAGACCCTACCCCATTGGAGCTTACAGTCTAAATTCCCTAACACACACAGACTAGGGTTAATTTCTTTGTCAGCAGTCAGTTAACCTAGTTTTTTGGAGTGTGGGCGGAAACTGGAGGAAACCCATATAAACACGGGGATAACCTAAAAATTCTACACAGACAAGGCCAGGTACATAGTGGAGAGATCAGCGCACCACGCTCAGTAACTTTATTAGGAAGTGCCGATTTGGAACTTATCATGACCGCATCCTCGACACTATCAGGGGATATCCTCTAAGAAGAATCCCAGTCATTTCTGTCGTAGGTCATGACTGGGAGTTATTGCTGTACCATATCAGCGAACACCTAGCTGTGGCAGGATCTCTTACACCCTTATTGTGGTACTCAGGCTTTCTAAGGATGTCAATAGTTTCATCGTGAAGACTTCAGCTTAGACAAGACTTTTAACTCAAGAACAGTTCCTCCATCAAGATTTAGCTCATTTGGCTTTAAAAGCATGGCTATTGAGGCAATGATTCTTAAAGCTAATGGGATCTCGGATAGTATTTTTGAAACCATTCTTAAGGCTAGGAAGTTGGTTTCAACCAAGAATTCATACTTCTACCGTCAATTTGGTCCTTGTCTTTGTTTTTGCAGGACAGCCTAGACCAGGGTTTCCCAAACCCAGTCCTCAGGGCTCCCTAACAGTGCAGATTTTCCATATCTCCTTGCTGGAGCACAGGTGTATTCATTACTGACTGACACACTGTAACAGATCCACAGGTGGTCCTAATTATGTCACATGTGATCCAGAAAACCTGCACTGTTAGGGAGCCCTGAGGACTGGGTTTGGGAAACCCTGGCCTAGACAGTGGTTTGTGCCTCTATTTGAAGCTCAGTTCCTTAAATGTACAGACCTTGGCTCTGTTCCTTTATTTTTAAAGGAAGCTAGCTTCCTTACTGGAGGTGCAGATTTTTTGACAGAGTGTATTGCATGTTCATCCAACATTCGTCCCTTCAATAGCACCATGGAACCTTAACTTGGTCCGTACAACCTTACAGCATCCTCTATTAGATGACCTCTACTAGAAAAGTTTTGGAATTGGGAGCTCTTTTGTGTAAGTCTCCATATATAATTTTCCATGAAGACAGGGCTGTATTGTGAACTAAGCCTTGCTTTAAGCCAAAGGTATTTCACTTTAATCAAGGCCTTGTCGTATCAGCATTAATAAACATGTTTTTACTTGTGTTAAATCCATTTCTCTGATTCTATTGAAGGACACTGCGCTCCCACCTTTTTATGTTCTCCTCTTGTTATTAATACTAATTCTAAGTTTTTTCTTGATCCTTATTCCCTATTCTTAGGAGCTGTTAGTTATACTGAGTTTCCTGATAGGAGGGTATATATTAAAGAGAAGCCTTTACAATTTGTTTATTAATAAGAGAGTACTTAAACATGTGAAAAAAAGATTTTTATTTCCGCACTGTACATCTGTAGCACTGGAGCATGCTAACAATCCCAGCATTGGTAACTTGGGCTAATGACATTGAATCATGCGTTATGAAAGTCCGCTGCATTTAACATTTTGTCATTACAAAAACGTCTGTATTTGTCCTACAGCCTTAATGTCATTGCATTGGGTTAATATTCTCTGCTACTGGGGGGTGGGACATACTTGAGATCTTCTCCTCCTTTTTTTAAGAATTGTATTTATATTTTTGAATATAATACAAAAGCATACAAAATTACCGAAGACCAGAATAGTACTTGTTGGAACAGAGTAGACAAGCAGAATGATAAAACCATTACCAGGGGTATCAATTTTTAACTTTGTTGTTTTTCTGGTTTGTTTGTTTTTTCCAATAACTGGGAGGCATATAACAGAGTGTAAAATATATAGAAATGTACTATTAGAATGTAAACTTTAGATGTCCGGTTAATGGCCTCTACAGTGCACATTGTATACTTAGAGTACTACTGCCATCTACTACCCAAAGTTAGTATTGAATCACATAATTATTATTTCTACGAGACTTGAAAAGACTATAAAAGAGCTGTAAAGTGAGACTCTCATTGGTGGATGAACAACAATTTGCGAATGATGTGCGATTCAACTTTAGGATTGCACAGTTGATTGGGGTACCCATGCTGATTCAGGAAATAACATTGTATGCTAACATTTATCGAAGCTAAGTAAATAATTTATCACGTTTTTCATTTTACCTTTTATGTTGGATGTCTTTCTTTGTTCTAATATTTATAGACTGTAATCTCTGTAACCTGTTGCAGTTTTTTTTAGTAGTTATAGCAACAGCCAATTCCTTGGAAAATCATATTGACTTTCTCATTCTTTTTGATTTATTAATATATCTGGCACAGAGCTGTATTGCATTATATAATATTTTTAATAATTATTTTAGTTTATTTCACTGTCTCTGCATTACACTTAACAATTCATATCCTGACTGAGAGTCACATAATTGATTTATTTTTTTTATTAAAATCAGCTTTTCTAAAATCTAAAAACTTTGTTTTAGAGCAGTTTGCTCTACTGCTGCTCATATATATCAAACCACACTGACCGGTGGTCACTAGACCCCAGGTTCTCTCCTACAGACACATTTGACAATATGTCTCCATTTGTGGTAACTAAATGTAGGATTGCTTCCTTGTGTGTTGGTTCCCTAAATTATAGCTTGAGAGTTGCCCCACACAAGTCATACAGAATATGAGGTTATGTAAGTTGATGTGTACTGAGCCTGTTCACATGCCTTTCTGAATGCATCCAAAATACAGGCAGTATGGATTTTTTTCCATTTGTTTCAATAGCCCGTTCATTTCAATGGAGTATCCCACATGTGTGCATGTAGAAACCACATTGAGATAAATGGAAAATCTCCAGTAATAACTGATAAACAAAACACTCAGCCTGCCCTCCACAAATTAAATAAAGCTGCCTTCCATTCCTAAATAAAATGCAAACGTCTTAGTTACACACATTTGCAAATATTTTATAAGCTACTTCACGGCGCTTCTGCTATTGGGTAATCCTAACTCTGAACTCTTATCGTCTCTATATTGAGTCATTATATTTATATTATGGTTATATTTCTGCATGTTTTTAAATTGATTAGAAACCTGCACCAGAATAGTCAGAGCAAGGCTGGACATAACATAATAGATCATCGCCAGACCCCTGATACAACTTCAGCATCTTTCCTACGGCAGCCCCCTTTCTAAAGGGATTATTTTAACCCAGCTGGCAAATTCAAAACAGTCCTCCTCCCAAAAACACAAAACCAACTGGCAAAAAGATATGGGCAGGCCTCCAAATGAGGACACGTGGCCAAAGATTAGGGAAAGGGTATCAAAGTCTTCCATTTCGACTCATTAAAGAAAACTCTTATAAAATGTAATATAGGTGGTACCTAGTACTAACTTTATTCAAGAGAATGTTTAGCCAACGTAGCCATTCTTATTTACAAAATCTCTTAGGACCCCTGGTCCTTTCTCTTGGGCCTACCAATTGTGGGCCTACATACATTGTCTGACAAACTTTAGATTCATAAAGCAGCCAGATGCCTAATAGTAAGCCATTGATAGATCCTGGAACCCCATACTTAATAAAATATAGCACCTTGCAACAATAGAGAAAATTCTGCATACTTGAACAATAAAACCCGTAGATTTGACCAGATCTGGTCCCTACAACAAATCCCCCCCCTCCCTTTAAATGTATTATTTACCATCACTCACCTGATGACACTTCACATTCTCCCTTAATGATATGTTCATCCACCCAGGCCCCTCCACCCCATCCTCCATCTCCCTCCCCTTTTTCTTCTTTTCACCCACTCTACTTCTCCAGGTACCTTTTGAACACAACTGCATTATAAAATTATTTGGTGTATCCAATATGTCTTCTTCCCTGTGGTGAATTGTTTCCTTTATTGTTTTTGTCATGTTCCAATCCTTGCCTGTTTTTTTTATTGCATTGTTGTATGGAAAAATCAAAATAAAGTCCTTAAAAGTGGTTGCTCATTCGCCATTTGGGATTGGATAATAGCGTCAACGGATTCCAGCCTTCACAGGTGGGGTACTGTTTCTCTACATAGACTTCTGCAGGGCCTTTGTTCCCCATCAGTATACTAGAACTGAGTGCAGTGTTAAACACTTAAGTCAAAGGGAAGACTTTTCTACGAGGCAAGGCCATGAAAATTACACCCTGGAGAATTTTCTTTTCACCCGGAGGTGTTGCTGTAAATTTTGGGTAAATGTTGTCAGCCGGATGTTGATATGATGGCATCTCGGCTGAACCACAAAGTGGAGAGTTACTGCTCAGTTACAAAGGATCCGAAAGTGTTTTTGGTAGATGTCATGTCGGTCCCATAGAACTATACCTGTTCCGTCCAATAGCAATGCTTCCACAGCTTCTAAAGGAGAGAGGATGTTCAGGTCATTCTGGTGCATTTAACCAGGAAGGCAGACTCTATTTGTAGGGAGTAATGCATATGCATTCTCCATATATTGCTCCAATCACACCATGGGATTTGGAGTCAGTCCTGACAGAAACATTCTCTCTTCTAGCCCTTGGACTTTTTGTTTCTTATGTAGAAAAACATTTTTCTTTTGGTGATTTCTACAGCTCGAAAGGGTTTCCGAGCTGGTGGCTATATCTTGTAGATACCTATTTTTCATTTTCCATGTATATAGGGCTGTTCTTACGACAAATCCTTCCTTTCAGCTAAAGGTTTCAAGTAAATCAAAGCATTGTGATGCCAGCATGGAGCTAAACCCAATCTTCCGACGCAGATGATTCCCTTCACTCATTAGACTTTGTCAGGGGCATTAAGACCTATTTTTTAATAAAGTATTTTTATTGAATTTTGGGTTACAATACACAAATACAAAATCGAACATCCTATCTATCCCCTTTTTCTAGCCTATGTCGCTATAAACACTGTGCAGTGATATCATCCGAACTGTTAGGATGAAGAGATCATCAAGACATTTTCAGTCAGTAATGCATATACAAGGTACATAACATAACTCCCATGAGTTGTCTCTAACCTTATAGAATGAGTAAAATTACACTTCAGATCAGACCTAATTGAAGCTAATGAGGCTACGCAGGGCAGATGTCTAGCTACTGCCCCGGTAACTCCCCAAGCCAACCACATCATCTTGATGAGGGTGAATAACAAATCCTGATTCATACCAATGGTGCCATAACTTATGGTATTTATGCATGGCCTTACTGCTTTCATACATGAACCGCTCATGCCTTCAAACCTCCATAACCACAGTGGTCCAATGCAGCACATTAGGTAGCTCAGTCGCCGTAGAACCCTTCGCGAGAATGACCTTAGTCAGGAAGGCCAGGGCAAATATGTATTTGATAAGTGAGTTGTCCAGGTCCTCTTCTAGTGTAATACCAAACAGACAAATCTTGGGACACAACGGCGGGGCCACAGGGATCATGGAGGAGATGCGGTCCCATATACCACCCCAAAAGGACTGAACAACTGGGCATGTCCACACTGGATGTCAAAAGTGTCCTCAGGGTCACCGCACTTGGGGCACTCCAAAGAAGTGTGCTGTTCACCCTGTACAGCCTGGATGGGGTTAAGTACACTATGTAGCATGTAAAAGTGGACCTGCTGGAACCTAAGACAAGAGGTGGCATGTCTAGTACCTCCCACCGCCAGACTCAAAACCTCATCGGAAAGAACACCCAGATCGGCTTCCCATTTTATTCTAAGTGAATCCAATGCTCCTGTAGACACCTGAGGCAGCAATAAGGCATATAACACAGATATAGACTTCTAAGGCCCCACAGACTTAATACATCATTAAGACCTTTTTTAATAGGACTGTCTGTTTTTCAAAACTCAATAATCTGTTGGTACTTTATGATGCCTACAAGAGGGGCTTGCTAGAGTCAAAGCAAACTAAAATAATAAATAGTATAGTATATAAAAATATATGAAATGTTTTAACTTTCTATAATAATCTCTGGTCCTAAGTGTTAAAAAGGGCACTATTCATTGTAGGCTTTATTATTTTAACATGTTTTCAGGAGTATTATCTATGAAATTTATTTATAAATGTCACACTCTAATGTTACACCAAAGACTAACAAAAGTCATTAGATGAATATTACATTAACCTTCAACTTCTGTTTATGTATCTCACCAGACGTGAGTACAATCAGAATCTCCTCTCCTTGAACTTTTGTATTATAAGTAATATGTGGGAAATATTTCTTTTACTTCCTCCTTTTCATAACAATGTCTTCACACAGCCACATACAGTGAAAAAAATGACCTATTCTCATACGTAATAAGTGCTTGTTGTGTAACTTGACTCCTTCTGATTGACCTTGGAACTGTAAAATAAAACCGTGAAGCTCTTGCAGAGTGTTGAAAAGAACAGCAACACTTGTCAGGCATTTACCTTGTGCTGCAGGTCTGTTTTTTTGCCTACCTTTTAATGGAGTTTAATGCATGCAAATCACCTTATAAGAATTTACTATTGTCCCGAACACCCAGCCTGTCCCAGATACAGCAATCTGAACAGCTGGCCGTGACTGGTGTTGTCCTTACGTTCACTAGAATCACTTATTAATGTTTCACACTTAAATCACATTCACATGTGGCATGAGCCTCCCTGGACGTCGTAAGTTCACAAAGCATCATGGAGACATACGCTAGATTAAATATGTTTAATCTGAAAAATATTTCCAAGGCTTATTTAGAAAAAGATAATAAACAGACATACGATAGGTTTCATATAAGTTTCAGAAAATAAAATCAGAGTTCTACTTACGAGGTATTCTTGCTGTGTGTGAGGGAACACAAAAGGATGGGACATTTCAGTCTTGATAGACCCCTCATGAAATAGACAAAATTATTGTCTAAGGCAGAAGATTTTAAACTTTTCTTACAGGCTCTTCACCTCCACCTTAGGAAGTTCAATTTTCACCTAAGTTAGATCGATGCCCAAAATGACACCGGAGGTAGTCAGTTTCACAATACCCCGACACAGAACAGGACAACATGAGGATTCCGGTAAGTAGGTTTTTTCACAGGTCGGTGTAGTCTTCATTCGGAATCCTCATGTTGTTCTGTTCTGTGTCGGGGTAGTCAGTACCGATAATTGGTTCTACACCCAATGACACAGGGCTTTGAAATAAATCATGGATGTCCTGAGACCTAGCATTTTCACAGGACCTTGAATTCTCACCTCTGCTCTTCTGCTTAAGTAGTTTACAACTTTGGGCTTCAAACTCCCCCAAGATCCTATTTCTCCCTGGTCTGGTTATTTCCACAAGACCATTGACACTTCCTTAGGTCAGATTCAGGTCAGTTAACAAAATAAACTTGGAGAGGTTATATAAAAAAATACAGTCACAACGTTTGCCTTCCCATTTTGGGGAAACACACGTTGCAATATCAGACCAATTGGCTGATCTAGCCAGCGATGTTGCAACCTCAAGTGCTAGGTTAATGCAATTGTGACGCCATGGATGTGATATTGCTGTACAGATAAGATTCATGGGGGTCCTTTGTGAAATCTGGTGTAAAGGAAGAATCTGATTGATCAATAGCTTTTTCCTTTGCACCATTTATCATTAACACACTCTGGATGCTAGTTTGGGAAGGTGCCTACAGAGATGCGAATTTAAAATATTTTAATGTTGGGATAGATAAATACCACAGGAATAATGTTTGGATCAAGCTTCTTGCAATCATTTATATGGAAACCATAGAATTTGACAGCAAGAAAAGAATCTACAAATCCGTGTAATCTGCCCTGTTTGTGTTTTTTATTTCTTGTTTTTATGTGGGTGGGGGTTGTTTATTTTTTTGATCCTCAAGTCTTAATAATAATCACATATGTCCCATGCACTCTTGATTATTTTACTGTATGAGTCTACACCACAACTGCTGAGTGCTCTTTCCTTGGCTCTATCGTACTTTGTTATGTTAGATATTCTAGAAATCTTACTTTTAAAAATACTGTTTTCTGAACTCTATTAATATCTTTGATATATTTGAATGTTTATATCCTATCACCTCTGTTCCTTCTCTAATCTGAACATGTTCATCTCATGAAGTCTTGATACATTTTGTAATGCACCCCATGCACCATTTTGGTAGTCCTTCTGTGATTTTCTATTACATTAATTTCTTTTTGGACACAGGGCCTCCAGGACTGTACTTGGTACTGAAGGTGAGGTCCCACCAATGACCTATAAAGTATTTAATCTCTCTTGCACTGCAACTTCTTTGATACAAGCAGATAGAGCAGGTAGTGGGCAGGAAAATGTTTTGTTTTGTGTTTTTTTAAACTTCCGATAGTGATTTTACAATGTTTCTCCACTCCAGTCCTTGAGTGCCACCAACAGCTCATGTTTTCTATCTGTGATACCAGGTGGGATGATAACTCACCCAGCCAAATAGAACTCACCTGTGTATGATGAAGGGAATGCTCAGAACTGCTAGGGGGACTTGGGGACAGGCTTTGAGGAACTATATTCTAGAGGCTAACCCACACTAGCGAACTCCAATGATATATATTCTCCAACTGATATTGGTCACTTTGTTAATTGTGCTCATGGAAAACTACGTGGTACTTGTTGTAAATAGAGAGGTTTATGTTTGTAGCAAATATTTACTTTTTAAAACTGTATACATGTAGTGGAAGACGTTGGTTCGTTATATTAGTTTATATAAAGCATAAACTTCACCCAGGTACAAACCATCTCGTCCTCCGGCATGTGTGTGTTTTGAAATGATGGCAGTTTTGCAGAGTTTTCAAGACATTGCTGATAATCATAAGGATGTAGTTACGTTGTACACATTGTTCAGCTGCAGTGCAGTTCAGATTCGTGTATCATGTCTGGATTTGTTACTATATGGAAATGCAGGGACTGAACCATTAAGGAAAGTAAGGCAAAAAAAATAGTAAAACTTCTCTGGGACAAACCATGTTACAATGCAAGGGGTGCAAATAAGTTTATTACTTTGCACATAAGATAAATACTGGCTGTTTTTTTCATATAACACACAAATACTTGATACTTTTATGTTTACATTGAAATGTAAAGTTGATCTAGGACACGCCCTACCCCAACTATAAATCTGTCCCAACATTTTATATATACCTCCCCCTCCAATGCAACATGGTTTTGCCAAGGTGCAAAGTTACTCCTTTTTTATAATCTGCTCTTCTTAATGACTCAGGTCCGCAGTGTATATCTCAACTAATTGCATGTATAGTTCATATGTGCACAGCTTCAAATGGAAAGCCTAGTAGTTATATACTTTTTATTTTCAGGCCTTGGGAAAACCGTTTTCTCTTGTGAGACACCATCTTGTGTCACACAAAGTTGATTTTAGGTTTATGAATTTAACGTTTACCTGTCACTGTTCATTTTTCTTCCTCAAGAATCTACCTGTGACAGCTGACATCTTGCTGCACCATTGTAAAATTGACCAGTGTAACTGTTACATCAGAAACTTTTGCAAATCAAGTAATATTTTTCTATTGCAGATTATATCGGTTGCCTTAGTTTCCCTACACTTGGTACACTGAGGTTTTTGTTATTGGATCCAATCAGAAAGTTACTTGGTTTTAGCTAAATAAATAATGAAAAGATTACCACACATGCAAAGATTTTTATGTTTACATTGGCAGAACCTGTGTACTGCAGTGAGGACGTACAGTTGTAGCACACACAGCAATTCACACACACATTACAATACGATCTTTCAATCCCATTGTTTTTTTAAAAATTGTTAAAGAACCAATGCGTGTAAAGGACAATATATCCAATCAAATGTAGCTGGCCAAATCGATTGTTGATCTGATTGTACTAAGTGGAACATTTTGATCCACAAAGATTGGATTCATACTGCTTGAATAGTGTGTATTGTAATCGTACCTTTAGAGGCTAACAATCTGTAGCAACTGTCCTACTTTGCATACACACAAATAGATTAAAATGGTATATATTTGACTTGGACTTGATTGTGTATCTTCTGTCACGTTGAGACTTCTCTAACACTCAACAAACATCAAATTGTATGACAAAATTCAAATGTGCGTGTACCGTAACCTCTCATAGAGCACGTCAGCAGTGCTGATTTCCACACGCCAGCAATAAGTCACTGCAGAACAGATACACTTTAAGCAACCGCTAAGTTGCAGTTAGAGTAAAATGATTTAAATTATGTTGACAAATTGTCAGAGGAAAAGGAATAAGCTTTAGTTGTGCATTTAATGTCTGATTACCATGTCATTGTTAAAATGTGATTTGTTATTTTGTTAGCTTTAAATGTAAAGTGGAAGATTAAATGGGGAACAGTGTTTACATCAATGGCTATGATCAAAAATAAAATTAACTCTTCAGTCAGGTATTCATTAGGCATTTTCAATATTATTTTCTTTTAGAATCCTGCACCATTCCCTGACAAAATTCAGACCAGGACATCCAAAAGACGCAAGAAACCAAACACTGACACACAGGTAAATGTAGACGGTATATTAATCTGAGATGCTTTATCAAATGCTCAGAACAGATCTCAGTTGTTGAATGTAGAGTACATGTTTGTACTGTATGTAACAAATTACCTTGGCTCTTACTTTCCCCTTCCCTGACTCTCATCCTTTAGCTGTAATTAAGTGAATAGTTATGCTGAAATTCAACCTGATAAGTGTAGGGCAGCTCTGTCCTTTACTGATAAATATTTGTCTCCATGTAACTCTGCTTCATGTTGCACTTTTTTCTTCCTTCAACTTGAAGTTATTATTTGGCCCCGGAACTCACTTCTACTTTAGCTGTGTTACAAACATATTTTATGGTTATCAGAATGAATTTATCAATTCACAGAACAATGTTTTGTCACAGTCAAAGAGGAGTTGTCTTGCTGGTATTTCTTTAAAGTGCTATAGGAATTAATGTGGCCTAAAGGGAATGTCCTCCCAAGTCATTTTAATTGGTAACTTACCGTTTCACATATTGCCTTCTTTTGACAATACTGGATTTCACATGTCATCTCTGTTTTCCTCCAATGTTTTGATTTTTCTATCTGCCCACAATCCGCTCAACCATTCCACCTAACGTGGATTTTTTTACATTAACTAAGAGTAACACAGTACCTATATGTTCTTTTACATACATGCTTCCTCAATTATAGTGCAGATCCATTTTTAGTAAACATTTAGCTACAAAAAGTTAACATATAGCAATAACCTATGTCAGCGGTTCCCAAAATGTGCGCCGTGGCTCCGAGGGGTGCCGTGGCAGTGTCACAGGGGTGCCACAGCCAGGAAGAAAACAAAATCTTACCAATCTGGCGGCGTCCGGGACCCAGCATCCTCTCTCCTAGCTTCTCACTGAATGTCGGGCATGACGTCATCACGCTCGACATTCAGTGACAAGCGGCAGGAGAGAGGAGGATGCTGGGTTCCGGGTGCTGCCGGATTGGTAAGGTTTTTTTTTTGTCTTTTTTTTCTCTTCCTGGCCCCCGGGATACAGAGGGGGCAGAGTGAGGAAATGCAGAGGGGGCAGAGTGAAGAGAGGCAGAGGGGCAGAGTGTGTGGATGCAGGGGCACATCGTGTGTGGATGCAGAGGCACAGCGTGTGTGGATGCAGGGGCACAGCGTGTGTGGATGCAGGGGCACAGAGTGTGTGGAGATGAAGGAGGGCACAGAGTGTGTGGAGATGAAGGAGGGCACAGAGTGTGTGGAGATGAAGGAGGGCACAGAGTGTGTGGAGATGAAGGAGGGCACAGAGTGTGTGGAGATGAAGGAGGGCACAGAGTGTGTGGAGATGAAGGAGGGCACAGAGTGTGTGGAGATGAAGGAGGGCACAGAGTGTGTGGAGATGAAGGAGGGCACAGAGTGTGTGGAGATTAAGGAGGGCACAGAGTGTGTGGAGATGGAGGGAGCACAGTGTGTGGAGATGGAGGGAGCACAGTGTGTGGAGATGAACGAGGGCACAGTGAGTTAGCTGTAAATTATTCTTGGACAGAAATATAATTGAAAAAAATATATAAAAATATTCTTTTCCCTTGGATTTATGTGTAATATTTTTGCATACAACTAAATAAGTATTTCTGTCCTGACCTGAATACTCATTATGTTTTTTTGACCCAACTACTTATAAAACGGGACTGCTCGGCAATTATTTTAAAGGGGTGCCTTGAAAAAAATTATGGAGACTCTAAGGGTGCCGCGAACTGCAAAAGTTTGGGAACCACTGACCTATGTGCTCACAGTTGTCAAGTGAGTAATGGGATAACAATGTAAATACACGGTGATTAGAGCCCCACTACAGTTCAGTAATGAAATCTTGACCAATTCTAATAAAACAAATACACAGTGTGATAAGTAATAAAAGGCTCTTTCTTATTTAATAATCATGATAGGCTTTTCAAATGAAGTTATGTAAAAGTTGGATATTATGTGTAATGTAACCACAAATAAACACAAATATTGTAATAATGTAACAATAAATAAACAGCCATATTCATTAATGTCATAGAAATCTGATGATAAATAGATAAGCATTTACTATGGGACAGATTACCTAGGAAGTCTAAAGCTGGGTACACACTACAGAAATTTCGACCAACTTTTTATGCCGAGCGATTTTACATGCGACCGATGGTCCGATCGCTCGGTCCATGGACTGCATACACACTAGCCTTGTTTAGGACGATAAAGGGAAGAGCGGACGTCCCTTTAGCGACTTTTTACTACAGCCATGTTGTCGTGAGCAATGACTGTAATTTCGTACTCACTGTTGTGGATCGGTCAGAAGTTTATACACACTACACAGCGGAAACGAGATTGGAACGAAAATATTAAACGGTACGACCAACCAAATGAGGCGACAATAGTCCATTTGGGCAGACTTTCAACCATCGTGTCACTGCACACACTGACCCGACTTTTGAACGAGCGGTCGTATGTCGGCTGTTTGAGCCGATTATTGGACGAAAACAGTGTAGTGTGTACCCAGCTTTACTGTGATCGGAAGTATGGGTTGTTAAGATGTATATATTGTGTCAATACCAGTTTAATCTGCTTCTAGCGTTGGCAGTAGGGTGATTATCAGTAGATCACAGCTGCACAAGGAATGCCTTGCTATCTTGGATCTCAAATGACTACTGACTTAAATCTGTTTTCAGAGTATGTGTTCCCTTGCTCAAGTTTTACTAGTAACATTGTAATGTTTTTTTTATTGTCATTGTTGAATTGTTGGGAAGTACTAAGTGTGGTGTATGTGTGTTTTTCAAACTTAATATGACTAACAAATATGTCTCAAAACTGCCATTGGTCATGCAGATAGGAAATACAGCAGTGATGAAGCAGATTGGTTGTCCCCCACTGTACATTTGTTGGCATATGTCCAGTCTTCATCCACTGTCTGATAATACCATTAAAAATCAGCTGGGGGGGGTTAATTCTTTTTAGAAACCTTAAAATACCCTAAAGTGATGGGGTGGCCAGGGGCACTGCCCAAGGCTTTATGTAGGCAAGTGATACAATACGGGACTCTTGGTACGTCATCTAATATATAATCATATTGAGAATTATTAATTTTAACTTGATGTAAAAGATTTTCAATTCCCCTTTGGGCTTTTATTTAATTGTCATTCAAACATATTGTCAGACAGTAGTCTCAGTGTTTCCTGGCATGATTTGTTTCTGTCTTATATCAAGACAGAAAGAAATATGCTCTTGTCTGCCTCCTTTATCACTATGTTGTTGACTCTTAATTATTTGAGTGCAGATAATTCTTCTCTAGTAAGATTAATATAGAGTTTATTTGTAGCGAACATTGGGGCACACTTTCACTGGTGCTGGCTGCCAGGTACAGTGCAGTTTGAGGTTGAACAGAGTGTGCTGGACGGGCACCAGTATTTGCTGAATGGCAGTATTGACTAATTATGTTCAATTTCAGCATCTTTAGATAAAGGATTATATAAAAATGGTTACCCTTAACTATTTATATTGCATCTTGTTGCAGTGTCCTGGGCTGCATAAGGCAATGTGAATAAGTCTACAGTTTAAAATAATTCTCCTATTGCTGGCATTACTGTAGGGATTAATAAATAAATAAGAATTACAGACCAATACATAGCATGAATTAAAATTCCACCCCCCCCCCCCCCCACTCTGTATACATTAGCATTGGAGCATGGTCTCTCCCATATGTAACACTTTACACATCTGTTTCACAGAGCCAGCTTTTGGATCTGTCTGGTAGTCAAGATGAACCCACTGCATCAAAGAGAAGGAAGTTCAGTGAGCCCAAAGATCCATTATAAGCAACTCATTATCACCTCATATCTTCATTGTTCTGAAACGTTCTTACCAGGCTATTTTTATCCATCATATACTTGTTAAATGAATTCTCCAAAAGGTTAATTACAACTTGTATTCATTTGTTGCATAAAATGGTTTTATGTCCCAATAAACAAACTGACTATTATATTGTTGGCTGGTTGTCATGAACATACATGGAAAATGTTACAAGAGCATGTTTATGTGAAATAACAGGGTTAGCTATGGCATATACATTAAATTCTGGTTTAGTGGTTTAATTACTACCCTGCTTCAGAACCAGTTATAAACTCTGTGTAAGCAAGTAGCCCAAAAGGAACCATTAAGATGCTGGAAATGGTTTAGATGATCTGTTTTAAAGAGTAAAAAACAAAGTTCCCATCTCCAAGTGATGAGTTTGTCTTCCTGCCAGACAAAGTTATTCCTGGTACTATGGCGCGGTCCTTGTCCAACAGTCCAGACATATCGTCTACTGCTTGCTTAGTAAATACTTCACATACCGCATGTATCTAGGGCCATTATTTTTCATTGCATTATTCTTACTCAAACTATTTAAGAAAACATGTCACTCGTCTATATTACAATATGTCTCATCTCTCTGATTAATACTCATTTACTAACATTGCATCAACAAATCGGCAATCCGCTTTTATCTGTCTACTGTAAGTTAGTCTATGAAAACATGTGTCCGATTGTTGAGGTTCAATACAAATTTTGCACCTAGATGCAACGTTAGAAAATTAACCGTTCTGTCTGTTTCTATCATGTGGGTTTAACTTGCTTCATGTACTCAGCTTCTCCATTATTCCCCTCCCCCATCACCATCTCTGTGCATTATTTCCACATCCTCCTACACCCCAGTTCCCCTGTGTCACATGATAAGACTGAAGGAGCAAGCAGCACTTCATATATCCTACAGCGGTATCTCTGCTCCTTCTTCTTCATATAGTCTGCCTACCCCTGCTTAGTTATTCTACACGTGGTAAGGAAACCAATGGAGAGAGAGCGGGATGTGGCTATTGTAAAGGATGGAAGCAGCGTAGCTTCTATAATAACTGGTGCCCAATTTTGGATCTTAAATGGGAATCTTGTGGTGTCGGGTTTTAAGCATTTATAAGAATAGGAACAATAGCGTAAACTGAGAACAGTAATCAGATACAATCCAAACGAAAGGAGGATAACACGATCATAGGAGTCACACACCAGGGCTTGGCGAGCAGCAGACAAGGATAAACGGTAAAAAGCAGAAGTCAGTACAGATAGACAAGATAACCGGTAGAAAGCAGAGTCAATAACAAGCAGATAACAATATAATATAGAGCATGAACACCTAAGCAAGCTAATGGTACCACAGAGGAGGGACTGGTACCGATAGCCTAATAAACCAACCAATCCCAACAGCAGATCAAGTCAGCCCTCACAGCGTTGATAAGCAATGTCTAACATGTGAGTCTGAGAATGTCAAAGCAACTGGTTTACGCAGACTACATTCCACTGCAGAAATGGGGCAAATATTAGAGAAAACAAGTACTAGGAAATGGACGAGGCAGTCGGTGGGGAAGGATGCCCATTGAGAGAGGCCAAAGAGGTTTGGAGGCCGCTACAACAGTGAGGTTGTCAATGGGGATGCTGAAGCCGTCTAGGATGAGAAAGGGAAGTTCAGAGAACAGGAAGTGGGGGAGCCAGGCCGCATTGTTGTTGAGGAAGCGACAAGTGGGGGACAAAGGGTGTTGGATACATGTGTGTCAAAGGTGTATAGGGAAAAAGAAATGAATGGCGTGGACCTCAGATAAAGAGAATGAGGGCAGGGGGAGAAAAGATATCAGAAGGTGGGGAGGGAGCCATGTTTCAGTGATGCCAAGAAGCTTAATGGAAAAAGTAATGGATGGAGAACAGCTTGTTACTGAAGGCACAGGAGAAAGGGAGGGGAGAGAGGAGATGTGGATAAGGTTGGAAGACTAAATATGGGATGGGTGAGGGCAAAGAGTGGGGCCAAGGGTTAGGGGAGATGTCATCAGCAGACAGGAGGAGGAGAGAGGTGGGGAGGGGTGGTGATTGTGAGCAGCTGGATGAGGAGGGGTGCAGGGTTGAGGTGAGGTAGGGAGCATGATGCATCGTGAGAGAAGTAGTGAGGAGGTGGAAGGCCATGAGGAAAGGGTTGGTGGTAATGGGTGAGGAGATAGATGAAGAGAAATGGCAGGTCAGGGTAAGGGAGAGGAAGAGCAAGGAAGAGGAGAAGCGATGAAGTGAGAGTGATAAATTAAGTAAACACTAATTGATGGTAAATTGAGAGTGAAGGCTATACCTGACCCTTGGCTTGTTTATTTGGCCGTGATTTATTGCTGGTGACCCTGACCTCTGCCTGTGACTCGGATATCCTATCTTTCTGCCGGACCTGACCCTTTGCCTGGACCTCACCTCGCTGCCTGCTTGTGTCCTATGACCTCGACCTGTCTCTGACTTCGCGTATCTCCTGCCGTCATCCCATTGGCTGTGCTATGGTTGTATCCATAAGCTTGTACTACGCAGAGCACAAGTATCTGGGAGCGCAACAAGCTCTAAGGGAAACGCAGCTGCTAAAGATGAAGACCTCTACCACCTGTTCTACAAGCTTATGTCAATAGCCGTTAGCCGTGACACTAGCCAGACTGGTTTTGCAACTACTGCTCCTTTATTAACTTTTAGAAGACTCCAGCCTACAGCTAGAAAATGCTGGTTATCACAGACTCGTGTTGCCTGAATGGATATTGACCTCTTATCATATTCCGGCATCTTGTTTCTGACTGATCAAGCAGCTGACACAGACTGTTTGCTCAAATTTGTCCATATCACCTATTTTTGAGACCCATAGTGCCAAACTTACCTCTCTGATGCCCCTGTTCACCAGTTCGTTCGCTGGCTTACAGCAGATAACACAGAAAGGGGCGTATTCAATTGTTGCTCCGGCCGCCGGGAAAACGAGCGCGTTAAAACTTACCGTTTTATACGGTAATATTGCGCATAAAAACCGTTAATACGGTAGTTTACTCGCTGAATTTCATTTCGCAGCTCAGGGCCCTAGATCTCGTAAGAACCCTTGTTACCCCAAGAAATATAGAATACTAAACCTACCCAAGACATTAGTACAATTTTTAATTGAAAAAGTATCTTTATTTTGTACAAAAAACATACAATACGTTGCATTCAAGTGTACTGCGTCTCAGGTCAGTTGTAAGCACAATACACTGTAAATAATAATCAGACGTACTTTTTAGTACAATACAAGATATAAGGTACAAGATACTATATCCTACACTATACCTCAGATACTGCACTAACCATACATCACTTAAACAACATAACAGTTTCAAATAAACAATACGTGTGTTTAATACTAAATGTGGGTTACGCTCAGAATGACTGCATGATGAATGAGGCCCCAAATGTATAACTCTTAACCTCTGCACACAAGTGTCCATAACTGTCAACTAAACAAAGCCGGCCTATCGCAGCCAAGCGGGAAGGGGTAAGGGTGATCCAGATGTAATTAAAAATCTTCCTTGGGTCAATTTGCCAATAATTTAGTAAATTCCTTTATGCCCCCACAATCAACGGAGGCAGGCAATTTGCACCCTGGAAGCACAACATTTTTTAATAATTTTTAATGCAACTCATAAAACTACTGGAAAGATTCCTCCACCAATCCCTCCATGCCAACCTGATAATCTGCCAGACATGAGATGGACATTTTAACCAACTGCAGACATCTCATGTGCCACTTCCTTGAATGCCTTCCAACAACTACAATTCCCTACTAGATGCTGGTGGAGTGGGCTAAAAACTTTCACAAAATGACTATCTCTATGTCCTCGTTCATCTCCTTACACAATCTTATATAATGTATAACACTTTCTAATTTTCTACAAAAAAAATTTGTCCACTGGGATCACTCTACAAGAATATTCAACAGTCCTAGCAATGATTGCAACTGTTTCAGATTTACCTTGTCTGCCTCGCCCCACCTATTGAGCTCCTCTTCAAGCCTCTTCACTCTTTCCTTTGGTAACCTACACAGCTCCTCCTCAGTATCTGTTTTAATCTCTAGATATGACAATTTCGTAGTTGGCCCCTCTGTTTTTTCCTTGGCCACCGGTACGCCAAAATCCTGAAATGCCTGCACTGAAAAACAGTAACCCCTGACTCTTCAAAGTCCCTGCAGGTCCCACCACCAAGAAATTGTCCACATAGTGTGCTAATGACCTACCAACCTGCCCCATCTTAATACACTGATGTAGAAATGTACTGTATTTTTCAAAGAGAGCACCTGAAACAGCCCGTAGGCAAACACCTATCCACGATATGACGATTGTCCAACTTAAAACCGATAAACCTAAATCTCTCTGGGTGCATTGACAGAAACCTGAATGCTGATTCAATATCTATCTTGCCCATCAATGCTAACATATATCTTGTTGTTACATACCCATCCAACCAAAATTGTATCCTTTGCCAGAGTAGCCTGCTTCGGCTACCATTGCTTCATACCTTGAAGCCCAGATCTTGGTATGAGTGTGTCAGTGTTTCAGAGATGAGGTTCTAGCTGTATGATGCAGACTTGTGTACGTTCTTGCCTGTAGAAGTGTAGAACCGGTATCAGACATTTATAACAACCAAGTCAAAATAAATTAATTAGTGCATGACTTTTGGTGGCTAAAATAATGGGATATGGCAGCACGGTGGCTAGCACTTCTGTCTTACAGCACTGGGGTCATGAGTTCAATACCCGACCATGGCCTTATCTGTGTGGAGTTTGTTTGTTCTCCCCATGTTTGCGTGGGTTTCCTCCGGGTGCTCCAAAAACATACTGGTAGGTTAATTGGCTGCTACCAAATTGACCCTAGCCTCTCTGTGTGTAGGTTAGGGAATTTCAATTGTAAGCTCCAATGGGGCAGGGACTGATGTGGTTGAGTTCTCTGTACAGCGCTGCGGAATTAGTGGTGCTATATAAATAAATGATGATGATGATATGTACATCATGTTAAGCTTAAGATAAGGCATTTAATAATCACACAAGGGCATAGATGTGCAAAGCTCTGACTATTGTAGGTGTAAATCTCCTTAATCTTATCATGTTTCCTATGTCAAAATTAGTCCAGTTTATAAGGCTAGGTACACACTACTGCGTATTCAGTTGATAATCGGGCCAATCAGATGATAAACGTTGATATCACAGTAGTGTGTACCCAATGAATGATCATTGTTCCAAAGCACATAAAATCGTTGATCAAGATTTCCAAACTGACTTGAAAATCTCATTCAACGATGTAACAGTGTCGTTTGAATTCTGCAGTGTGTATGCACTCTGCAGAACTGGATCGACCGATCTGGAGGGGAGGGCAGACACACATACCTTGGAATGCAGGCTGAAAGCACGGGGTCGGATCCCTGCTGAGTGACGGTCTGGCAGCCATGCAATGGTTATGACAGATGAAGAGCACAGATCTGAAGGCATTCATGTACAGTGTGTACACATGAATCAGCATGTTGATGGGGATTTTTTTTTTCTCCCGTTTGTAAATCGCTAAATGCTTATTTTTCCTATAGTGTGTACCTAACCTAAGTGATGACATATTGCTGCTAGTGGTATGTGTATAAAACTTTTGTAAACAATAAAAAAGTAACCGATGTAACATTAATATATCACACTGAATCTCAAAATAAGGATACTTGTTTGAGGAAGTTTGTGCTGACACTTTACAGTTGTGCTGTGTAATACCAACCCATTTTAATCTAAGTATTGTGTACACTTCTGTCAATATTATATGTAACAATGGTGGCTTCCGAAGTGATTGCCTATAATATCTATAGCAAACACAGTTGGGCATTAGAACAAAAAAACGCTTTCTATTGAAAACTGGGTATAGAAAATCAGCTCCCCTAAGAAACTATAAAAAGGGTATTGCTAAAATATGATTAGAATATAATAAGGAGCACTAGATCTTTAGCACAGTATAACAAAATGTATTAAAACGTATAAAATAAAACATTCCCATATCACCCTAATCCCTATATTTGGTCAGCTGAAATATATTTGTTATAACATGCTATTTAAAGTATAATATTCTTATTCAATCAGAAATGTGGTTCATATAACTTAAGCTGGGTACACACTACAGAAATTTCAACCAACTTTTTATGCCGAGCGATTTTACATGCGATCGATGTTCCGATCGCTCGGTCCATGGACTGCATACACACTAGCCTTGTTTAGGACGATAAAGGGAAGAGCGGACGTCCCTTTAGCGACTTTTTACAGCCATGTTGTCGTGAGCAATGACTGTAATTTCGTACTCACTGTTGTGGATCGGTCAGAAGTTTATACACACTACACAGCGGAAACGAGATTGGAACGAAAATATTAAACGGTACGAACAACCAAATGAGGCGACAATCGTCCATTTGGGCAGACTTTCCACCATCGTGTCACTGCACACACTGACCCGACTTTTGAACCAGCGGTCGTATGTCGCCTAATTTAGCTGATTATTAGATGAAAACTGTGTAGTGTGTACCCAGCTTAACAATGAAAGTTAATAAAAGTTAATAAGTCTGTAGGAAAAGAAGGATAAACACAATAGGCAATAGCTATAATACTTTGGAACAATATATCCGTTCTGTTTACTTTTAGCTGTGATAAACTCTACAATCAGCCAGACTTCTAAAAAAGATATATATTTTGCAGTTATCAGATAACTTTAATCTGATAACAGGGTCCTGGTATAATAATATCTTATTAGAGATATGCAGTCTTTTAGAAGAGAATGTGTATAATCAGGAATAATAGCACTTGTAATTATGTAGGATGTAATGAAACCCCATCCCAGTACTATGGCCTTGTCCCTATGTGCTTGTATGGCCGTAGAGCTCCCATCATCAGCAGCAGCTATTTATATAGCTCCATTAATTCCGCAGCGCTGTACAGAGAACTCATCGTCATCATCACCATTTATTTATATAGCACCACTAATTCCGCAGCGCTGTACAGAGAACTCACTCACATCAGTCCCTTATGTGGCGCTATATAAATAAATGGTAATAATTATATATATACAGGGGCGCACGCAGGATTGTCTGGATTGCCTGACCCGAAAAAAAAACACGCTAGAGAGCTGCGCGGGCGCATGCGCAGCAGCTCAGTTTCGGCAGCGCTGTCCTATACAGCAGCCACATAAGGGGCAGTGCTGTATACAATACAGCACCGCCGCGGCTGCTGTATAGGACAGTGCCACTATGGTAGGCACTTAGTTAGCGTGCGCCACTGATATATATATATATCCTCAGACCAGCATCAGCAAGCCAGCGTACAGAGATGCAAAACAATGTTATTAGACAAATGCAAAAAGTCCCAAAAAAAATCAAAGAAAAAAAATATATTACAAAACATTTCCTGCCCAACGATCGCTTCAGTTCCTTCACTTTCATCTCACAGACAAGTAGTAATTTAAGGTAGTGTATCTATAATATGACATCAGCACAGGACAGACATGTGACCAGGAAGGGGTAGGGATAGATAGAGAAAAAGCAGGAAACAGCATGGATATATTTCTGCTAAGAAATAAATATGTATAATCAACATACATGATGATTCCTTATTGTAGTTGTAACCACAGCCTGGATATAACACCTTGTCCCCTCTGATAATCAGCCCCATCAACCTGTGACTTCACTCCGTCTCCTAAAATAATCATGTCCAACAAAAGAATGTCTGGGAAAGGAGGAGACTAATTGTTTGTGCCATCCCAGCATGTAGTATATTCATGAAGTATATCTCAATGATAACATTGTCTCATATAAAACAAAGTGCAAATTACATGATTGAATTAAACCAATTGTGCCTCTGCATTGTCCTACCTTAGACTGTATTATTTTGTGCTAAATACATTAACTTACAAGTGTCCTTTTTGCTTAAGGATTGCTATCTAGACACGTCTGAGTGCAGTACCAATCCACTGATATTTATACATTGGGTCACACTTTATAGTTTTCTCATTTTGCTTATTTTAATGCATTTACTTTGTAGATTTAAAAAGACACACATGGCCTGATTCATTAAGGATCTTAACTTAAGAAACTTCTTATTTAAGTCTCCTGGACAAAACCATGTTACAATGCAAGGGGTGCAAATTAGTATTCTGTTTTGCACATAAGTTAAATACTGACTGTTTTTTCATGTAGCACACAAATACTTGATAGCTTATTTATACACTGACATTTATAGGTGATATTTGTGTGCTACAGTCAGTATTTAACTTATGTGCAAAACAGAATACTAATTTGCACCTCTTGCATTGTAACATGGTTTTCTCCAGGAGACTTAAAAAAGATACTTCTCAATATAAGATCCTTAATGAATCAGGCCCACAATGTTTAATAAATCTGATAAAATTTGTGCTTTTAGTCTAAGATCATATATTATTTTTCCTTTGAATTACTAAATTCATACTTACCAGCCCCAGGGCTAATGCCCTAGAGCATCCTGGTCTTCCTCTGTTAATTTAATATTTTCATGGTGGTCCAGTGGTTTGTTCAGAGGCCTTACGATAAGGCTAAGTACACACTGTAGAATTTTCCGACTGACCTGTTATCTCAAACGATTGTACCTACGACTGTCAGTCTGACGATTCATACATACATGCTGACACGATTTACCTTCAGATCTGTGCTCTTCATCTGGTCCTCTAGTCTTCAAAGAATGACAGCACAATATTCATTCGTTTATTATTGTCACACTGATTAAACCGCCTTGTTATAGCTATACACAAGTACTAATGAATTTCATTAGCTATTGTTGCTCTGAAATGAAACATTCTGTATCAGAATGAACAAATGAATTATTCTTTCTACAGCGTTCTCTACATTTATTCACTGGGACACTCATCGCCAGCATTGGCTGAAAAGAACACAACTCTTTAAACTCTATGGAGATTGTGAGCATGAGGGCATACACACTACATGATCAGTGATTGGCTGGAAAATATTAAACACTACAACCAACCAAATGAAACGATGATCGGAACTTTGGGACGACTTTAGATCATCTTGTCGCTATACACACTCAAACGATATCTGACCAAACGGTCAGATGTTAGCTGATTGGCGATTTTTCGTGCAATCATCAGGCCAGTGTGTACCTAGCATTACAGTATTAACACAAAAACAGAGGCAGCACTTTTGCAATTTATACAATATACAGAGCGGTTATTGAGATCTTTCCACACCTTTTTGACATTTTGAGCTCCAAAAAACTGCAAGGTGAGCAAACGTCAGTCATCTCTACTGGCTTGTGTCCTCGTGTGTCAATGGACTGCCAAGGTCAAGAAGGACAATTTTTTAAAGTGTTTGTAAGTGAAGTAGTGCAGGCCTTCATTTCACAGATATTCACAATGCCCAGGGCATTGCTATGACTGCAACACCTCAGAACCTTTATTATGACCACAGCTCAGAACCTTTATTACAATTGGATAAGTGCAGCCAGCAGAGAGAGAGTATACATTTACTGAAATGTCATGACACTATGGGGGTATTCAATTGTTCGTCCGGACTGCCGAAAAACTCGTGCTCTAAAACTATTACCGTTAATTCGGTAATATTGCGCGTAAAAACCGTTCATACGGTAATTTACTCACTGAATTTCAGCTCGCAGCTCAGGGAGTAATTACCGTATTAACGGTAATAGTTTTAGAGCGCGAGTTTTTCGGCGGTCCGGACGAACAATTGAATACCCCCCTATGTGACTTACCTTTCACTGGGCTGAATCTGCATATCACTGTCCTTATGGCTTGCATATATAAGGCACGTAATGGGCCATTTTGTCGACTGCAGATTATAAGTGTACAGTAATAAAAATATTATAGGAAATGTTAGCACTTGTATCCAATATTATTTATTGCAGTGTTATAATATTATATGTAATATTATTTATTCATTAGTGTGTATTGTAATTATAACATCAGTGTTGCCAAAGAATAGAGGAATACAAGGGGTGTAACTATAAATATGTGTGGTATCCCTACCAAATTTACGATGGGGCCCCTACATGTCCCACCATAACCTGTCAATCTCCTAATAGGTCAGACTTTTAAGTTATATTAAGTTTGTACTATACTGTAAGACATGTTGTTAATAATTGTGAACATACAGTAGAGCTTCTATTCAAGTACAGTACAGCAGATTGAATTTGGATTTTCTGTGACCTACCTACCAGTAATGTACACTTACAGTATTGTCCATACTTCCATAATGTAGTTGTTGTTCTTTCACACAGACACCTCCATAGGCCATCATAAAGTACTATCCGTGAGCCAGTAAGTACCAGAGTACTATATAGTATACTGTATATAATAATTTCTATACATTATACAAATTGTTACTATATGTATGAAAATTAAAATAAAGTTTCTAATATTTACCATTGTTTGGGTGATGCTTTGGAGAATATTGTTGGGTGTAGGTCAGGACAACATGAGGTAAATTTATCAAGCTGTGGGTTTGAGAAAAGTGGAGATGTTGCCTATAGCAACTAATCAGATTCTAGCATTTTTGTAGAATGTACTAAATAAATGATAACTACAATCTGATTGGTTGCTATAGGCAAAACCAGTGACCTGTATATCAGGACTATGCCTCATTGGGTGTGCCCATGCCACAAAACACCACCAATTTAAGGGTTAGGTGTGGAGGTTTATAGGGGTTTAGCGTGGAATAAATCAAGTTTGTTTTTTTTAAAACAGACTCCTGCTTATTTTTTATTTAAATTTTGCACATGCAAGACATATTTTATACAGTACAGGTGACACAGTATTACAAAATAGTATTATAAAACCATCAATTATAATGACAGAATGCTCTGCAAAGTACAATTACAGCAGTGGTGTACATACATTGATTTTGTTGAAGGTACTGATAAATATAAGCTTCATTTTATTGATAATTTATATTTTTATTCCCGTGAGTGGTTGTGTAGGTAGGGCCCCAGTGCACTGCTTTGCCCGGGGGCCTATAATTCTGATAAGACAGCCCCATGCTGTAGGAATGTTGCAACGCTATTTAATAAAGATGACTATTAGCAGCACTATTTAGACACTTCTGATTGGTTGATTGTGTATTGACCCCTCCAGCTGATTGGTGCATGGCGACTACATTATATCAAGTCATGGCTCTCTATTTGCAAGAAGATTTTGAAGGAAAAGCAATGATTAGCCCATCCAGATCAGGATCAGCCTATTGGGGAAAGAATGGCCGCTGCTACCTCTGTGTCTTAGTTTAAAATTAAGGAGTACTCTCTGTCATTGTAACCAATTGATGTACACCTCTCGTGTACTGAAAGTTATATATTCACTTTCCATCCTAACTAGCTTATTTTCTATTTTTTAGCCTTTTGTACTGTGAAATGAAGTACACGTGCACGATGAACGTGTCTCATTGAATTTCTTGTGAGGTTTCCACTGTATTTAATGTGAATCAATAACGTTACCTCGTCGCCCATATTTCCTTAATGTCTGTGTTGTCTATCCAACATGTACTTCATAAGGAAAGAGGCTAAAATGAAATGATCTGAGATACCTTTTGGCAAACACTCTCCTATCACCAGTCCTGGTAGCATTTTCCGGGATAAAAAATAATTTCTGGAAAGAGCCCATACTTGCCAACTTTTCCTTGTTGGCTTCAGGGAGATCCCGGGGGAGGTGGGCGTGCGGGGGCGGGGCTTGATGAATCACATCATTTTGGGGGGCTATGATGACGTATATTTGCGTCATTAAGCCCTGCCCCCGCCATTTATCTATTCCGGGAGCGAGAGCCAGGAGGTTGCCCTGCTCTCCCGGTAGCCCGGGAGGTTTCCTAGAAATGCGGGAGTCTCCCGGACATAGGCAACTATGCATTAAAGAAAAGCAGCTAATAATTCTCTACAGACTGAAGTGTCTTTTACATTTCTGTCTCCATTACTGAAGTCATGTTGTCTTACCTGTCAGTCTTTTATTAAATCTTGGTCTCCATGAAAATGGCCACCTCATAGACATCAATACATGGACATAGGACACAATTTCTGAACTGTGTCATCATGCCACAGATGGCGAAGCCAACAACGTCTTGTACTGGCTCAGCATCAGGGAGAATGCCAGACACTTCAGGGAGTGAGGGAGATCACCCCTATTTCAGGGAGTCTCCCTGACATTCAGGGAGAGTTGGCAAGTATGAAAGAGCCTTATGTGGCAGAAAAAAACCCAATCTGTTTTATGTGTCAGCATACATCTACAGCAAGGGAGGAACGATGTGTTGTATCCTGTTAGTATTCTCTGCATCTAACAAGCTTAGGTTCTAAAATGGAATTAAAAACTCTCTGCATAAAATTAGGTCCGGCCATTAGACTATAATTGATATTATCTGATGAAGCAGATTAAAGGTAAGAGATGGGGGCGCATTTAAATTACAAACATTATATAATTCACATTTATCCTTATAAGAATCTTATCTCCCTGGTGAGTTATATGCATACCCCTCCCATGGCTTTCACATTTGTGTTTCTTGAGGCACCAGAATACTTGGGGCATATTTCTAATATAAACAAACACTAGAAACCATTTGAATGTGTGGTTAGGATCTCGTGCAGTCAAGAACATCAAACACCGTATAAATAATATGCAAAATGATTAAGGCAAAAGAGCAAATCTTTAAAATAAGATATGTGCTGATCCATATTATAATAATACATGGTATGGAGTGTGGAGTATATTGCATTAGTGGATACAATTGTAAAAAACAATTACATATATTAAAAGAAAAAAAACAACATTCTGCATAACCTGACACTTTCTCAACCCCTCTACTTTATCTAAACTATAACCAGCCTGCAACCCAAACACTGAACAGGACCAAAGAAACGGCCTTGGTGGAACAGGTAAGCTTTGAGTGTGTTAGTCCACTCTGGTTGAGACTATAATGATTACAAAGTAATCTGTGCTGAAGATCAATGAAGCTTGAACAGTAACTTGTTCATCAGGAACCTCCTTCTTGGTTGGCCTGAATTTCCAGCCGTTCAGTGACACATCCTGGTATCATAAAAAACACTGTGTATTGTTGGTCGATCATTAGGTTTCATTGGGCAGCACGGTGGCTCAGTGGTTAGCACTTCTGCCTCACAGTACTGGGGTCATGAGTTTGATTCCTAACCATGACGTTATCTGTGTGGAGTTTGTATGTTCTCACCGTTTGCGTGGCTTTCTTCTGGGTGCTCCGGTTTCCTCCCACAATCCAAAAACATACTAGTAGGTTAATCGGCTGCTAATTGACCTTAGTGTCTGTCTGTCTATGTTAGGGAATTTAGACTGTAAGCTCTTTTGGGGCAGGGACTGATGGGAGTGCATTCTCTGTACAGTGTCGTGGAATTAGTGGTGCTATATATATATAAATGATGTTGCTTCAGCTGTAGCCCAGTGGATGCTTCTTAGGGTGATCCAAAGCAGGCCCTGGCACAAGCCAGGAAGCTCTTAAATGTACAGTTTTTCAAGCATACTGTGCTAGGCTATGCAGGATGTCCTGACCATGCATTGATGGAGCTATAAGTGTTTTGCAATGCATCCCCAGATATTCAAATGTATTTTTGATGAGTAGTAACCACTCGCAATTTGCCACACCAAACCAAGTGTTGACACAGGGGTATGTAGCTTTTGGGTTCTTCGGAGCATGATATAGTTTGATCTTTGGGTGAATTTGCTGGGACACACTCCTGGGGAAGATTGGTAACTGTCTCTGATGTTAACCATTTGTAAATAAACTACATATAATGATTTTCAAAATAGCCTTAGAACTCTTTCCAGGCTGATGAGCAGAAACAATTGCTTTTCTGAGATGATCACAAGTGTATTTTCTCCTTGGCATAATTTTAACACAAACCTGAATGCTTCAGTTTGCACTGCCAAAGGTTTTTAGCTTTCACATAGATGTGCAATTGATCAGCAGAGCCTGACCCAGATTACCTCTGTGAATATATAAGCAGTTAGGGTGTGAATGACTGCACTTCTCTGTAATTACTGGAATTTGTCTGAATTATAAAAATGACTTTATAATAATAACTAATTAGTTATATTTGTGCCAATAGTCTTTATAAATTAAGCAAAGCAGTTTAAGAGACAGTAATGTTACAGCAGATAACAAGCACTTTTATGTATTGTGACTCTCTGGTTATTGTAGAACTGCAAATCTCTGGTAGAAAGGGGAATGCTGGGACTTGTAGTTGCACAGATGAACCATAGATTATGTACATCTGGTGTGGCAAAATATCCCTATGGAGACACAAATACGTTTCCTCTCTGCAGCATTAAACCCAGGGAAACAATAAAAAAAATCTTAATGCATCACTCCCGCCCTAAAAAACAAAAACTCAAGAAAAGATTCCGGTTCCCTAAACCAAGATGGCCGCTATAAAGCGAAGACGTCACGTCTCCGAGCAGTCCCCGCCTCCTCTCGCGTTCCCATTGGCCAAGACATTCTGTCGCCGTTCAGGTCACCTTTAAGCAAGCTTGTCAGACGCGTAGCGGAGGCGGGCCCGTGATTACGGACTGGACGTTGCACGCCCAGAGGCGTCTGTGATTGGTGGGTTCCCCCTGTCCGTCAGCGCGGACGGTGAGGGAGGTTAAGGTGCGCTGGCGTCTGAGAGCTGATGTGTCCGAGACCAGGAAGTGAAGTTTTTAAGCAGCTCAACTGAGAGCCGAGCAGGTGAGATGGAGGTGGGGGGGACTGGGCGCTATGTCCCTGTAACGGGGGCTGCTCATATGTAACAGGTCATGTAGGGTTATGAGGAATTGTGCATGTAAATAATAATCACATCCGGGACTCTTCCTGGAAATATCCCGCTGACAGATTGCACACTGTAGTTCTGTGTGCTGGGTGTAAGCCTAGTGGTGATCTGTGCAAGCCAAGGGGGTTGCTTAGAATGCAATAGAAATATATATATATATATATATATATATATATATATATATATATTTTGCACTATGTCTTATATGTTGTGTTCCTGTAGCTTTGCACATACACATAAACACCTCATGCCAACATGCCATAATCCTACTATATTTAGCTATCTATACAGTATATGTGTATATATATATATATATACACACACACACACACACATACTACCATATACACCCTCGATTTGACTGCAAGGCCTCTCTATCACAATGTATCCTGTATTGGTAGTTCTATTTAGTATTATTATTGCCATTTATTTATAAAACTCACATCAGTCCCTGCCCCATTGGGCTTAGTCTTAATTCCCTAACATACACACAGACTAGGGTCAATTTTGATAGCAGCCAATTAACCTACCAGTATGTTTTTGGCGTGTGGGAGGAAACCGGAGCACCAGGAGGAAGCCCATGCAAGCACGGGGAGAACATACAAACTCCACACAGGCCGTGGTCGGGAAATTAACTTATGACCCCAGTGCTGTGAGGCAGAAGTGTGAACCACTGAGCCACCGTGCTGTGGTGGAACCACTTCTCTAGGTGTTCCTGCTGGAGTTTTGTATCCAGGCCACTTACACCTTCCAGCATCATAGCCCAATCCTCTGCTGATATGCGTGTGCTTATAAAATGTATCCACACTACCCTCCAGTCTGTTTCCTTCCTGTTTTGTCGCCCTAGCTACTATGTCAGCAATAGGTGTTTGTTTTATTGTAGTGGTAATGTTTGTTTTCCTATTTTTAAATTGGGTCAATGGGGATAGGGCAGTGTAAAGTTAGTACCAAATCTCCTGCTTCCACGTTTCTAAAGAAGTATTCATGCAATTATACCATATGCAGCTCTGTGATGTAGGTGGCCAGCCTAAATGTCACTACAATGAGATCGGTTAGTTTGACACCGCTGCCTGAGTGTCCGCGGCCATTTGTACATCTGCAATTGATCCTATTTAGTGGCACAATATTTCCCCATTGGTCAATTTCCACCCATACAGGCCCTGGTGCTCATTGGATACCAATGTTACTCTTATTTATAAAGCCCTAACATAATCACAGCAGATATTTGGATTTACTGTCTGGCCTGTGTGTATCTCCTATACTAGTATTTAAAATATATATGGATTAGCCTCAAGCTGCTATTGGGTTTAAGAGGAAGTTCTTGCAATAACAGGCGTTTTGGGTTAAATTATTAAATCTACATCAGTTCTGATGTCCATGTACTTAGCCATAAATGGTTCTTCAGCCTTTGTGTACTAATTTAATCTTCCCACCCTCCCGCTCCCTTGCAAGGATGACCACTTTAATACGGCGCGGGCGGCGCGCAGATGACGGCCAGGACAAGAGAGTAGATTCGGAGGACTCCAGCAAAGACCAAGACGATGAGAGCTCAGGGGATTGCAAAGACATGAGATTAACCTTGATGGAGGAAGTGCTTCTTTTGGGACTAAAAGATAAAGAGGTACTGCATTTAAAAATATATATTTACATACATAGAAGCTAATGCAGGAGAGATCTAAAAATCTGTTGTTGGGGAATTTCCTATGCCTGATCATTTTGCTTTGTTGGTCACGAGTGTTGCTAGGCAGCAGAAAATGATTTATTTATTATTGTGTTTCCCATGCACTTGTACTACATCTGCCCTGTCAGTTTGACCTGATCTGGCAGCAGGGGCGGATCCAGAACTTAATTGTACCGGGGGCGATTTAGCCCCGCCCCCTTTTTGACACTGAAGGCTGCCGATGGCTGCACGCTATGTGCAGGTCGGTTCGGCAGAGAGAGTTAGGGAGAGAGTCCTGCCGGCTGCTCTGATTGTGTCAATCAGAGCAGTTGGGCAATCGCCCCCCCTACCCCCTGGATCCGCCACTGTCTGGCAGGGTGACATGATCTACGACCAACACAAATGTTTGAAATTCAGACTGGAGCAGGATTGTCCAATGGGCGGAATACATTGTTACAGGTTATTCATGTTCCTTTTATTTAGTTCAAGTGACAAATGTTCTGGTACGCAACAGTAATAGTTTTGGCTTTTAACCGTTTCTGGGCTACAGTGGCCAATTTTACAGTCTCTCGATATTATGTGATTAATCACATAACTAGTCAATCCAAAACTGCATTTAACCATATGGTTTTCTTTAATTATTAAATGCATGAGATGTCATCACTACAAATCTCTCTGTAGCTCCTGCCTTAATCACCTAGCTTGTGCTTCCAGTTATTAATCGCATCCATAGAGCTTAGTGGGATAAGTGACTAATTGCCGATCTCCAGAGATTTTGGGCACTTCTGGGCTGTCCATGCTGATTTAAAATAGAGATTATAGCAAGATTTTGCTGTTTAAGCAAAAGGCAAGCTGTGTGTTCCTAAAAGGCCACCAAACTCAAAACATAACTTTCCTTCCATAAAGTAACTATTAATAAATGTTATTTGTAGTCGTGCCCCTTGACGGAACTTGTGATAGTTCACACTGTGGTGCAAGGCAGTTAATATTTCATAAGTGTACAACGAAGGCACGTTCCTACAATGATTAAAACTTGCAAAAAATATTTATATATAAACACACAATTATAAAGAGAATTCATTGAATGTTCATTACGTTTTGGCTACAGGATTGACTTCCCTTTAACACATGATATTGGTGATGACAAAAAAGTGTCTTGTCCAGTTTGTGTCAATTAAGAAAGTAATTGAGCAAGAAATCTTTGTGCTCTAGTCCATCCTTATGGCACTCGCAGATTTTAGTATTTACATTAACCAGTGTCTGGTACGTGTCTCCATGCTATGATGTCATGAAGAAGAGCCGGATCAAGCTACTTTTATTGACTCTGCTTTGCTCCACCTGTACCAGCGGTTGGGTGTACAGCCGATGGTCTGCCCTAGTTTGTATCTTCCCATAGATCAGTGCTGGCAAACCTGTGACTCCAGGGGGTAAATGTATCAAGCTGAGAGTTTTTTGGCGGGTTTGAAAAGAGGAGATGTTGCCTATAGTAACCAATCAGATTCTAGCTATTATTTTGTAGAATGTACTAAATAAATGATAGCTAGAATCTGATTGGTTTTTCAAACCCGCCGGAAAACTCTCAGCTTGATACATTTACCCCCAGGTGTTGTGAAACTACAAGTCCCAGCATGCTTTGCCAATATATAGCAGCTTTATTGCTGGAATGGTATGCTGGGACTTGTAGTTTCACAACACCTGGAGTGTCACAGGTAAGCCAACACTGCCATAGATCTATCATTTCTTTGCATTAGCGATCACCTGTCATGTCCTAATTTAGCATCATCATTCTAAGAACTCCATAGCATTTATACCCATTTGTGAACGTATTTAACTGTGTTTATTGACAAATATAAATTGGAGGTTGCTTTCATAAATGTGTTTGCACCAGCATTTTCTCATGCGATTTAACATCCAGGCTCATTATACATAGGTAGAGCCCCGATTGATTGATATCTTCTTGCATTTCATCAATAGGATCATCGGTTGATGTATGTACTAAGATCTGAGTGGTGTTAGGATGGACAATATGGCAATTACATGCAAGTAAAAATAAGTAGGCGTAGCGCCAAATAGCATTTACATTTTGGCATTGCAGAACTCCTGTTAAATTAAATAATTGTTACTGCAAACATAATAAGTTTATCACTTCTGTTTCTGATGTACGCAATCAATTATTTTTATTTTTGGGCATTTGGGAGCATTTTGTGGATGTTCTCGGCTATTTCAGACTGACTAGCTGGAGGGCGGCAGGAAGGTCCTCCTCTTGGTATGTCGCGTGACCTCCCTGCTCTGTGCAGAGTGACGCGGAAGCCGGCTGCTCCAGTTCTAATATTGGGTGCAGGTGTTTGGTGGGCCGCCAGAGAACAACCTGCAACCTGCTCTCTGCATGTTTCCCACCGTTGGACTAGAGGGCACCCTTGGTCTTCTCTTGTGAACGTTATGGTGGATTAACGGTAGTAGTTGCTAGAACCTAACACTGGTTACCTGCCGGCAATGTGTGTGTGGTTGTAGCAGAGGTCTTGGTAATAGGCTTTGTTTCACTGCAAGAAGTTGTTGGTCTTGCAAGGCTGCAGGTCTATAAACAGTTGACATTAGACTTAAGTGCTGAAAATTGGTATAGTTTAGAAACGAATATATTCAAGATAATATTAAAGTGGACCTGTCTGCGGATACAGACTTCTGCAAAACTAGTCTCTGCCTAACCTCCTGCGTTGTCACATGGGCGTACTTTCACTTTGCTGGTGTAAATTGTCCCTAAAAATAAAATGCATTAAAGTGCAGCTACAATGATTGGCGGCTCACCCCAGTTCCATGTAAGAGTCGCTGCAATATGGAGGTTTAGGGAAACTTCCTAATAACATCCTATTCCTGGCTATAGCACCAGGACAAAGGGCACACCACTATTTTCCTTGTTAGACAGGCATTTTGTCGCCACAGTTCTAAAACACCGCTACAAACTTTGGAGAAGCCAACAATTAACTGATTGCATTGTAGGTATCCTGGGGCCAGCTACATAAGTTCATGGAGCAAGAGATAGCTTATGTGCCCATGTATCTAGCCCCTGAATTTAGTCATTAACATTTTCTTTAATAATGTAGTAATGGAGCAGAGATTTCCCTTGCGTGCCTCTCAGATTATAGAGCAGGTGGCTCTTTTGACCAGCTCCTTATAATAAAAGCGGTCATTAGATGCAGCCATCCTGTGTTCCCCTGTCTGGTAACTAATCCTCTCCCTATGCTATATCCTGATGGCCATGTGCCAACCTACCTGATCGTAAAATGTGTTGTGTTTTGCTAGGACTTTTTAGAAGTCTATAAGTTATTGCTAGTTTGTATGGAGTATGCTTTTGTTCATATATCCTCAACATATTCTGCAATAGGAGAACCTTATTTCGACACATCGTTCGCTGCCCCCAATACCTAGACAAACTATGGATGACGTTTTGCAGGTGATGTTACGGTTTGTTGGTGCTGCAGTGAATTTATACAGTTGATTCTCTCCCTCAGTCCAAATAGCTTGTTGCTTATTACTATGCTGCACACTGATGGTAATATCTATTGCAGGCCTAGCAATCGGCTAGCCATCTACTGTCAAAGCACGCTGGGTCTTGTAGTTGTATAACCCCTGCAAGAGCCACAAGTTGGTGGCCTAAGCCCAGCTACAGGAGTGAGATTATATCCTAAAGGGAGACTGAATTGCTGTTGTAGGCACGCAGTGAGGGGGAGATATGAAAATGTATCATAGCAGTTAAAACTATACTATCATCATCATTTATATAGCGCCACTAATTCCTCAGTGCTGTACAGAGAACTCGCTCACATCAGTCCTTGCACCAATAGAGCTTAGTCTAAATTCCCTAACACACACACACACACACACACACACACACAAACTAGGGTCAATTTAATAGCAGCCAATTAACCTACCAGTATGTTCTTGGATTGTGGGAGGAAACCAGAGCACCCGGAGGAAACCCACGCAAACACAGGGAGATCATACAAACTCAACACAGATAAAGCCATGGTCGGGAATTGAGCTCATGACCCCAGTGCTGTGAGGCAGAAGAGCTAACCACTGAGCCACCGTGCTACTATATTTGTGGAAGCCTAAAATGATTGTGAGAGTGTACGTTTTAAATGTCAGTGTTTTCGTACCTTGTTCAGGAATCCTTTGTAAACCCCAGGCTGTTTAGGTATACTGCTAGGCCTACAATATGAATGAGGAAGTGTTTGCATAATTGGTGTGTTAACGAACAGGATCTGTGGAAAAGGACAATATCAGAGTGTCTGGCTGCACTTCAGCTTTGCTAGTTAATATTTAACCAGATGATCGCAACTGTGTGGTTTTATATCCTCGGACACCAGGAACTGGAGACTTGTGGAGATCTTTATTTCCTGATTTTATTTCGTGTGCAGTGTGTGTTTCTTAAAGATAGATATAACCTAAGAACAGATGTGAGGGTTTGATTGCACACTTTTGGCTGACGATTAAAGTTTGCCCCTCGTCCAGTTTTGGCATCTGAAAACCTAATCTGCTCCGAACTTATTTGACTTAGCAGGGTCGAGGGTGACGTTGGCAGATGATCACATTTAAAATGTCGTTCAGCCCTGGCACTGTGCGTTTTGCTGAGTCTGCCACTTGTATGGCTAAATAGCTCTCAAATTAGGATTATTAGGCCCAGCTACCATATCGTCATGACTGTAGCCAAGTTTGTGCTGTGGGAACACACAGGCATCCTCAGGAGGGCATATGACCTGCCTTCTCAGTCCAAGTGTTGGTCAAAGAGCTTACAGTCAAAAGGGCTAGAGAGAAGACGAGGGAAGATGGTTAATTGACATTATATTGTGGATCCGAAGTACCAATTGTGTGAGTGGAGCAAGCTATGGGTTAATTGGAGGCCTCTGGTTAATTACTTGTAATGTTGGCAGACTGGATTCTGTTAACGATGTTTCAATGATCTAGAATTAGATTGTTATGGCTTTATGATTATTATTATTATTTATTATTATTATTATTGTGGGTTTTTTCTGTATCTCTTTATTTTGTCATTGCCCAATCTCCAGACACTTTTCCCATTAAAACAGATCACTGCAAAATATGTGCATAGTCTTTATTTTTAACATTTATTTCCCTTTTGCTGAAACTTAATGATGATCACGCGCTCGGAATCTAATTATCGTCCAGTGACGAGTAAGGTTTATATTTTTAGATGAGACCTGTGGAAAATGTTCCTATTACAACTGATGAATTAAATGGGCACTGTGCTAAAAAATAATTCCCTTTATCCAACCTTCTTACATTAGACTATTCTTGCAAAGCAACTGTCGTTCTCCCAGTTATTGGATCATTTAATCTAGTGCGCTCGTCATTTTATCTTTCTGACGTGCGTCCTTAATCTTTTGGCCAGTCGATGAGAGCGGTTTGCTATCTCTCCTCGCTGTGATTGAGAGATTGGCGATAGTTAGTGTTTATGTACTATGTTCATATATTGTACAACTCTGCCATCTTATGCTATTCATGTAGCGCAGTGATTAGTAATCTATGACTGGTGCGCACCTCTGGTGTAAACTAGATGGAGAGTCGGAGGTCATAGCGCGATGAATGTCAAGTAGACAGGTCATAAAATACAAGGATATTATTGCTTTTATGGCAGTTGGACAAAAGCCTGTCTTGTTTGCTTTTCTTTTTCCTTTAAACGGTTAATAGAGCGTGTACTTTTCAAGTTTCCTTTTATGTGTTCGATTTCAACTAAACACAATTGAATCATTATTTAAAAGTAACTTGTGTTGGAGCCCTCCCCCCCATCTTTATTTTGCCAAGAGCATTAGACCCTTGTCATAGATGCTACCACTGAGATCTGACGTTTACACTGCAAAATAATAGACTAGTAAGTGGGGGGGGAGGAAATAATAATTTTCTGTCCCTTTTGTGAGTATAGATAAAATGTGTGGTCACTGATCCTTCGGGCTGAAAGGAGAGCTGCATTTTTCAGCTACAAAACAGGAAAGTAACCCTCACGCTGCTCCGTCCTCTGTTGCGACTTCCTCCCTACGTCCTGTAGCTTGATAGAGGTATGTGTGTAATGGGCTGAGTCCTTATCACACGGAATCCTCCCAAGTTTCCAACCTGCAGCACCAGTACAACCGGTAGAGCGGGCTCCAGCTGCATCCACAAGTGTATGCGGACCGTGGTCGGATGCCTGTACCGCTGGCTGCTGCATGCAGCCTGTTTCAGGAGCCCACAAAAGGTTTATCTGTAACAGTGATAAAGCTTCATGTGCGTGCAAATCTGCATAGTCCTGTTTATCCCCTGTAATGTCTGCGGAGCAATATATATGTTTGTCTTTTGTTTGGAGGGGGGGTTGTATAATTCTATAAATAGTGAAGTTTTTTTTAAGAGAATGCTGCTGATTATTTTCAAGCAGTTTGTCTGCCCCTATAAGCATCCTGTCGGCTACACTTAGGGGTGAAACAAGCAGTTTATTTTTCTTTTTACACTGAGAGCTAATCCGAGTGTTCTCCAACCCATGCAGAGGAGGATCACCAGGGAGATGCAGGACACGGAAGTTCTACATCCTGTATGCACTGCACAGGATTATATGGAATGATCAAGCAGTTGCTGGAGTAAAACCCTGGCTAGGCTAGAACCCGGGAAGTATTCAGGCGTGGGGTAACCACTGTCATAATGTCAGCCAGCCCTGGCCTGCTCAGCATGGGGCTGGATCCCCTAGAGGAGTTGGACTCGCCCTTAGTTGGACTCGAAGATAACAGTGCTGAAAGCATTGGGACTCTTCCCGAACACCCCTGGGATGGTGGTTGTGGGTTAATTAACTGCAAATAGTTTAAATCACAGTTTTTTTGTTGTTTTTTTTTTTTGTTGTTTTGTTGGTGCACTACAGGTACCAGTAGGTTCTAGCGTGCCTAAAATGCTTGAGTATGCTGCAGCTTGTAGAACTAAAAGTGCCAGCATGCCCTGGACTGCTGAGACCTGTAGTGCACAAATATTTTAAAAAAATAAATAAACATACAGCATCCCATGTAAAAAGTCCCCCCCCCCACATCTTTTATACCCACTTTATTTCTCACATAAATCCATGGGGGTGGGGAAGAGGATTTTATTGCAACTTACTGTCTGGTAATCACTTTGGGGAAAGAAATTGTAAACCTCATGGAATGTCGGTGACCGGCTCCGTGGAGCTGTAATGTAATGACAGGTCTGTGTGTTTTTCTTGAACTGATCTTTCTCTCGAGAGCCTTTAGTCACTGGCTGAAACGACCACTGCAGGTTCTAAAAACATTATAATAAATTGCTACCTGTATTTTTGCTTAGAAAATGTATTGTGCAATTGTTTAACTTTTTTTTTTTTAATACATATTTAAAAAAATAAATAAAAATGTTTCCCTAACACTGTGTTGCACTGTGGCAGACACACCTGCTTGCACTGAACCTTTTTTATTTTTATTGTCGGAGCTCAGAGTTCATGATGTCAGTGCTGTCTACAGATTGAGCCGCACCCAAGAGAAATGTTCTGGGCAGTCATTGTGTATGTACAACATGACGGAGGCTGGGAAGACCTGTTGTTCCATAAGGCGGGTTGTGCTCCATGTAACGGCTGATCCCTGCTTGCTGTGTCACCGTTCAGGCATCCCAGACATATAGACGGACTTTTATAATAAGTGATGTTTCTCCAACAAAGGGAAATTGAAATACGTCAACAATAGCACTTCTAGATTTTAAAGAATATCGTCTGATCAGAAAAATGTAATAGATATGGATCAGAATCGATTGGATAAACCGGGTTGTGGGATCATTGGCTGTGTGGACTGATTGCCATGCAACCATGTCCAATCTTGTTGGCACCAGAGTTAGGTCGAGTTCAACATTTGTGAGTTAGATGTCTGGTAGAGGATGGGTCAAAGTGCTGCTTTTCACAGCTGCTCATATATCCGGCTGTTCTGAGGTTGGCACCCAGCATCTAGTAACACTCTGCCCGCTACCCAGCAGCTCTGGCCAGTGTGATAGGCCAAGGGGAACCATCCACAGCAACCCTGAGCTAAAGGAAGAGGTCAGGGGTACCAGCCCAGGTGCCCAGCAAAGGGGTACACTAGCAGCGAGGGTTGCCCAGAAGGAAGTGGCTCTAGGTGCCGGTGAAGGAACCCAGTGGTGGCAGCAGGCCCCTCCTACTGCGGTTAGAGCTGCTCAATTGGGCTAAAGAAAGCGGACGGTGGCAAGGCAAGCCCAGCCAGTCCCCAGCAGCACCACAGGGTGGCATAGGAGGTCCATCCTGTTGCTTGGGATTGGCAATCTTTTTGGTCCCGTACACATTGAAATTTGTGGACATTTAGCTGTAAAACCACCTATCAAAAATGTAGCATGTGTAGATATGTCATGTCAGTGACTGGCCGCAGAGCACAGCAAAACTTATAACCGATGTACTTATCTCCACCACATGAGAACAGGTGTCCTATATCTCTTGCATGATTTTATTGAGCGAGCAGTGTTTTCCACCTACAGAGCATGCAGTGTTAAAACTTTAATCCAGGCAGCGTGGGACTCCTCACTATAGTCCTTCTCCATCTATTTTTTTTCCAAATTGGCAAAGCTTTGAGTTCGCTTATATTTGGAACTAATAGCATATATAAAAGTTTTAATTTTTGCAAGATGTCTGTCTGTTCATTATAAAGTTGCTCACTACTACCCCCGAGCACAGTCCTGCATTTAATTCCCTAGGATAAACTCTGTTGCTCTCTTGGCCTATGTAAAGCAGGTGCAGGAGTACTAGGTCACGCAGTCCCTAGGATGACGCAAGCAAGTGTTCTGTTTGCAGAGTGTGGGTGACTGACACATCCGGGACAAGCTGGGAGAAGTCTGGTTGGCTTTGTACATATGAATATCAGAGTTACACAATTAGCACTTGAATATTTGCTTAGTAAAAAAAAAGTGTGATTACTGTTGAATGTTCATTTAACTCTTCTTAGCTACGTAGGTAAGTTATGGTCCATAGTTTACTACTGCCTTCAGGGGTTCAGTCTCGTGAAGAATAGTTTGGCTCATAAAATGGACAATACCTGCACCTTGTGGTCAAAAGTCTGAGTGAAACAAGACAAAAGCGACACTAAATTCGCTCTTCTATCTTTTTTTTTCTTTATATCTAGCGCCTTGCTATAAATATGTATCAAGTGCATTCTTTATTGTATCTAGAACAAGAGTGGTGGCCAAACGCCCTTGGCGTGACCTCTGGTTAGGTGACTTGTACGATAACCAGAGTACGGTCTTAATATGGGCATATCTCCGGAGTCCATGACTTGCTCATCGCAAGCCACGTTCATCCGTGCAATATGTTTTTAATGCTTTATTGTATTACTGTTACACTTTATCCATTTACTAGACCTACATTAAAACCTCTAAGACCATGTTACTGTCACTTTTTTGCATTTTAATACTTTGTCTTCACGCAGGGCTATACATCCTTCTGGAACGACTGCATATCGTCTGGGTTACGCGGAGGCATCTTAATCGAGCTAGCCCTCAGGGGCCGCGTCAGTCTGGAACCAGCCACCTTGCGGAAGAAACGCCTCTTGGATAGGAGGGTAAGAGGCTCTAACTATGTTTTTCCAATTCAAGGATGAACAAAAGGATGGAGAGTCTTGTTGACCATGTGGCATGTACCACCTGATCCTCATCATAAGACTTTCTTCCCGTTGCTTTGAATGAGTGTACCCCCAGCCCCCCCACCTGTACCCTACTGGCTCTTGCGTCTGGCATACACTGATCTTGGTGACTCCTCGCAGCACTGGTGCTCTTTAATCACAGCCCGTGTCCTTTATGCGGCGTGCAGGGAAATCCTTATTGGATCCAACTAACAGGAAGCGACAGACTTTGGTTTTCCTCGTACCGACAAACTCTGTTAATCTGAACTTTCACTAGATAATAACTCTTTCACAATACATGACGAAAGTTTGGATTAAATGCAGTGTTGGATTATATAAATAGATTTATCCCACGTGCTATTATATGGTACTTTAATGCCAACTGGTATTGTAATCTGGATTGAAACCATATATAGGATGGCAACTGGGTCAGTAAAACTTTGGCTAAGTAAGAATCCGGAAAGTTTTCTTTTTGGTTCCTCTGTATTGAAGCAGCGATTCAAGTAGCACTTGCACCGCAGCGTAGTCCAGGTGCAAATTTGCAGCCTTCAGCTTGATTTTTTCCAATGGTTCCACTTGGAACTCTATCCCAGTGAAGTGTGAAGATATTTTGAGCCAAGAGAACATTGGGTGATTTCCATCCATGGGAGATATGTAGAGGCCAGTCTTAGAAAAAAGGGTGTTATTTGCTTTAGAAGATCTCATTGTGTTTCAGAAGTCTTTCAGCATAGTGAAGCAATCCACATTGCTGACTGGTGCAATAATCTATAAAAATAAAATAAAACTGGTTTGGTAAACAGTCTTATCCGGATTGTAAATACAAGGGAAGGTTCCACATCTTTGATCGTATTGTTCGCGTGTGTTCACTTCCGGTTGCCTTTGTTTAACCAAACCTTGATATTGTTCCAAAAAGGATCAATATTGAATTATAGATTAAAACAAAACGTGTTTATATTTGCAAGTGGCTGTTTCTGGGTTTTGCATCGTAGCACTATTTTAACCGTCCTCCCTCGCTGAGACTTGGCGACACGATTGACCCCAGACACATCAGACTGAAGAGTATTGTTTTACAGGAACGCTAACCTCAGTCTGTGCTGTGTTTGTACCTAATACAAGGTGGGTACAGGCATATGTTCACATGCAGAATTGCGCGATTGTGCCACTTATGCCACCCTGTGCCCGGAGAGGCGGGATGGGAGAGAGAAGCGGAGATCTAACCTAGGCAGAGTACACTAAAGACATGTTGGAGCAATTGTGAACAGATGTAGACCAGGAAAAAGACTAAAACATATTATTTGTAGATGGGGAGGTGCAAATAGCGGAGGATGGTGATTGACAGTCTTTGGTACTAGCAGATCACTTGTGATTGGTTGGTTATGATTGCACCGCTAACACTAATTGGTGCTTTCTTCATCGCTCACCATACATTATGGTGTGTGTTTTTGTTGTTTCGGTTGATGCCCAACAGCAATGCGTTGTTGGTAAATTCTTCATCAGGCCCATTATTTATGTATGCGGGCTAGGAGAAGTCTTTAGTGTGCATCTGTCTCCCCTTTGCCTGGTCCGACAATTCTCCAATGAGATCAGCCGCCTGCTCCATACTAGTCCACACCCCAGTCATTTAGATGAATAGAGAGAGAGGATTTTCACACAGTGGAACATTGACATGGGGAGGATTATGGGACATGGACAAGAATATTGGCACTTTAGAACACCGTAAAATCGATAACCTCTTTATATGGGCTAGGAAAAATACTTTATTACTACATCTCTGATGGTTTTAAAATACACAAGTGCAAAGAAACAAAAGTGGTTAATATAGATTTCATCCATCTGTACCAAGGGGGTAGATGTATCAAGCTGAGCGTTTTCCAATCAGATTCTAGTTATCATTTATTTAGTACATTCTACAAAATGACAGCTAGAATCTGATTGGTTGCTAAAGGCAACATCTCCACTTTTCAAACTCGCCGGAAAACTCGTCTTAATACATTTACCTCAAGGTGGTGTTGCCCCTTTCCGAACAGGACACTGTACACCCAGGTGGTGTTGCCCCCATTCCGAACAGGACACTGTGCACCCAGGTGGTGTTGCCCCCATTCCGAACAGGACACTGTGCACCCAGGTGGTGTTGCCCCCATTCCGAACAGGACACTGTGCACCCAGGTGGTGTTGCCCCCATTCCGAACAGGACACTGTGCACCCTGGTGGTGTTGCTCCATTCCGAACAGGACACTGTGCACCCTGGTGGTGTTGCCCCATTCCGAACAGGACACTGTGCACCCAGGTGGTGTTGCCCCATTCCGAACAGGACACTGTGCACCCAGGTGGTGTTGCCCCATTCCGAACAGGACACTGTGCACCCAGGTGGTGTTGCCCCATTCCGAACAGGACACTGTGCACCCAGGTGGTGTTGCCCCATTCCGAACAGGACACTGTGCACCCAGGTGGTGTTGCCCCTTTCCGAACAGGACACTGTGCGCCCAGGTGGTGTTGCCCCATTCCGAACAGGACACTGTGCACCCTGGTGGTGTTGCCCCCATTCCGAACAGGACACTGTGCACCCTGGTGGTGTTGCCCCATTCCGAACAGGACACTGTGCACCCTGGTGGTGTTGCCCCATTCCGAACAGGACACTGTGCACCCAGGTGGTGTTGCCCCATTCCGAACAGGACACTGTGCACCCAAGTGGTGTTGCCCCATTCCGAACAGGACACTGTGCACCCAGGTGGTGTTGCCCCATTCCGAACAGGACACTGTGCACCCAGGTGGTGTTGCCCCATTCCGAACAGGACACTGTGCGCCCAGGTGGTGTTGCCCCATTCCGAACAGGACACTGTGCGCCCAGGTGGTGTTGCCCCATTCCGAACAGGACACTGTGCGCCCAGGTGGTGTTGCCCCATTCCGAACAGGACACTGTGCGCCCAGGTGGTGTTGCCCCATTCCGAACAGGACACTGTGCGCCCAGGTGGTGTTGCCCCATTCCGAACAGGACACTGTGCACCCAGGTGGTGTTGCCCCATTCCGAACAGGACACTGTGCACCCAGGTGGTGTTGCCCCATTCCGAACGGGCCACTGTGCACCCAGGTGGTGTTCCCCCGTGTCCTTCCTAGAAACACAAAGCTTAATGCAAAACACTTTGTCTATGTTGCCGGCTCACATAACAAAACTCTAAAACCTTGACAGAAAATAAATAAATAACAATCCTCTATTCTATTCCCCCATCAGACTCAGACGGGTTGAAGGGGAAAATTGAAATCTTGCCTGGAGGGTGCATCACCCAATTCTTGACAGCTCTGTAAATGCACAAGACCAACTAACTACTGTATTTTCTTCTCGTCACCAGTAACAACTATAGACAAAGGGGGGCTTTAAAAACTCTCCTGTGACTTTGCTTCCCTTACATCATCATAACACTGATCATCATGACTGTTCCTTTACATCATTCTAACATCTGCTATTGCAATTGTCCAACCATCATCGCCATTTATTTATATATCGCCACTGATTCCGCAGGGCTGTACAGAGAACTCACTCACATCAGTCCCTGCCCCATTGGAGCTTGCAGTCTAAATTCCCTAACACACACACAGACAGAGAGAGAGACTAGGGTAAATTTTGATATCGGCCAATTAACCTACTAGTATGTTTTTGGAGTATGGGAGGAAACCGGAGCACCCAGAGGTAACCCACACAAACTCCTCACAGATAAGGCCATGGTCGGGAATTGAACTCATGACCCCAGTGCTGTGAGGCAGTTGTGCTAACCACTGAGCCACCGTGCTGCCCTAAATGAGCACCATCACTCTGCAAGGGGAGTGTGACTCTAAATACAAGCTGCCCACTGTTCCCTTTACATGGGAAGAGGAGGCATTGGTGAGGGGGACTCGTCGCCTAAAGATCGGCACAGATTTGTGCTTAATAATTTGGGCTTTTCATATTTAAAAACGTAATATTTCAGCTAAGTCTCAGAGAGGTATGTATCGTTGTTAAACGAAGCAGATGGCCACAAAGACACTAAAGTTAATTATTTAAATATGTTTTTTTGCCATTTTAAGAGTGGAAGCCAATTAACTTCCCAATCGCTATTTACAGTCACTACCCAGTTTTCAGGTCTTTAGCCGACAGCAGTGTGCCCCTCTATTTACATACCAGGGAGAGGTGTGTGTTGCGCTTTAATATTTTTCATACCATACGCTTTAAAGAACTCTTCTCTTTTCCCTTCATTATTTTATTGGTAGACTACTTGAGCCACACAGTACTTGCCATGACATTCTTGTAGAGCACCTAATTCTTCCATTTAAAGCAGCAATCCTATGAAAAAAACGAGCTGTGTTTTATTAACCTAAATCACTGTGCCAGGCTTTAAGAAGAATGTAGGTGTTTATAATTCTTCAAACCAGGAACAAACTGTAAATTAATAGCAGCAGGGGGAAAAATGTCATACATTTCCATGGCAACCACAGTCACATGGCACATGATGTAGTGTTGGTGGAATGCCACTCTGAGATTATAAAATATACCCCTCTCTGCCTTCACATGACATTCTGTGAGCCTGTTCCAGTGTAGCAGCGCCATATTTTACCACATTTAGAAGGCTTTTGAAAAGTAAATGATGATTTGTAGAAGGACTAGTAAGAAAAATCAGATTCATGCCCAAAAGGGGCCCATCTCATCTAATCTGATTATTGCTTAAAATCCTCCTGCCACCAGTCTACTGTGAAACACTGTGACTAAATTGGATTTCTGCGCGTTTGGTCGGTGGTAGGAATTGAGACCCTTCACCATGAGATCTAGGGTATGTAAATGTTTTCTAGGCCCATACAAGAATCCCTGTTAGGCGCTGAATTTGTCTGTTCAGATCCGATCAAAACTGAGAAAATGTGCTGTTTGCACTCTCTATAGAGCCCACAACTTCCAATTGTCTTAAATGAAATGTCACTATCACTTCATTGTCTTTTGAGAATGTCAACAACTTTATTTTTAGCACTTATAATCTATTTACTGGCATGACATGAATGTGGTACAACTCATCACGCCAGAGTTTATGCTATCGACCGCTGACTTAATCTTGTTTTATGTGCGGTGGCGTGTGCCATTATTTTTTTATATAAGGGATCAATTTTCAGAATTTTTGTAAACTGCAAATAGAATCTTGTATTTTTGTTAATACATAGGTTGGAATTTTGGTGTCGTATGTAACTGTTATTGAAGTCTCTATATTGTATGCAGATGCCGAGAACACATACGATGTCTTTCAAAGTCATGGCTGGTGGCAAATGGTGAACAGCCATATAATGGTGTCTCTGTTCTGGCCTTCACTACCGTATCATAATGTAATATACAAGGCTGTGTTATGATGCAAGTCCTGATATCTACCTACATGTACATTGCTACGTAAAGGCCATTGATACTTGACATTGCTGTACAACGGTAGCCTCCCCGGCTGCCTATCGTAATAACTACAACAGGAACATTAGTCGTTCCCACCCTCCGTTACGGGAACCACCTCTGCACCATCTACACATTATCCCAATGTAACCTTAAAGTGTACATCATAAACTAATTTTAATTTGTGTTTATGTAATATATACTAAACAAAAATGGAGGGTGGGAGTCTATTTAAAAGGATACATTTTAATAAAGGTCAGAAAAAAATACATTGAAATAGATGTACTGATATTCTGTAAGACTCATGGATCTAATCCGTACGTACTATGCCCCTACGGTGTAATGGTAGATTCCTGATTTTAATGTTTTTGTTGTTACATTTCTTCACAGGTGCTGCTGAAGTCCGAGGCTCCAACAGGAGACGTTCTATTGGATGAGACCCTGAAACACATGAAAGCAACCGAACCTGCGGAGACTGTACAGAGCTGGATAGAATTACTAACCGGTAAGACTTGGCCGCCGTGGGTTTCACAGCTAGACTTCATCATAGGTGACCGGTAGAGCACCGTTTCCCGTTCAAGCATCATTGACCATGATAAGACTTCGACTTGTTGCACAGAATCATTTGAAAGGACAGATGGAGCTCACAATTTTTATCTAATTTTCTTTCTTTCTTTGTTTTACCAGGTGAAACTTGGAACCCGTTCAAGCTCCAATACCAGCTGCGCAACGTCCGAGAGCGCATTGCAAAGAGCTTGGTGGAGAAAGGCATCCTGACCACGGAGAAGCAGAACTTCCTGCTCTTTGACATGACCACCCACCCTGTCACCAACACCACAGAGAAGCAACGGCTGGTGAAGAAGCTGCAGGAAGCTGTACTAGAAAAATGGGTTAATGACCCGCACCGCATGGACAAACGGACACTGGCACTGCTGGTACTGGCCCACTCCTCTGACGTATTGGAGAATGCCTTCTCCTCCCTGCCGGACGACAAGTACGACATGGGCATGAACAGATCCAAAGACCTCCTAGATTTGGATCCCGACGTAGAAGCATGCAAGCCCAACGCCACAGAAATGATCTGGGCTGTACTCTCTGCTTTCAACAAATCTTAAGATTTTACCCATTTGGGTTTTCCAGGACTTTCTGTGGGGTTGGAGGAGGAACAGAGGTGGAGAACTGTGTTTAAACATAGACTCTGAACGTCCAACCTCCAACTTTCCGATACCCCACCATCTGCTCCCCCACATCTTCAGCTCCCACACTGCTCAGAAAGACCCAGTGTGTTTGCAAAGCACATTTTATGGCAGACAGTCAGTGGACTTTGAGGCACCGGTGTTAATAATACAACTGTTTTTTTGTTTTTTTTTAGTTTCCCCCCTATCCACCCCTTATACTCCAGTCTCTACATCGACAAGGATGGTCTTGATTCTTATTGGATTTTTCCAAGTAGCTCACTTCAGTGTGTTCCTAAATCTAGTAGTGATCAGCTTACAGTAGGTTGTTCAAACATTTACCCAATAAACAATGGAGCTCCCTGAGTAATTTTGGAATTGTCACGAATAAAATACAGACAGTGCTCTTGGGATTATCGGGACTGCTGGGAATGTGGATATAATAGAAGTTTGTGTTATTAGACTGTGTTCCTATAATACCCTTGTTCTGTCCGTTTCTAATGTGCATCATTAGTGTCCTAGGCTCTCTGTCTTTAATGGTCTTTCAAAACAATATTCCTTTTTTTTTTTTTGTTATTTAATCTTTGTTATTAGGCTTAAAGGCCATCTCTGTTTTGATACAGTCTAGTAGCCATCTACTACTTGCTGGTCCTGAACGCTGGCCATCTCGGCCGTATCCTCTTGCCAACATTATTGGATATAAACAGAGTAGTGCGAAAATCTATTTGGGTTGTGATGTGTTGAAGGGGCAGGCTGTAGCCAGGGGGCTTATTGTAGCGGGCTGTCTGAAAGTGGCAGGTGCTTGAGGACAGGTAAGTTCTATAGAAAAAGAAAGGATAGGACCCTGGAGGCCTATTTAAAATAGAGAGACATCCCAAAAAGGGGTTGGCTATAAGAAGGGAGAGTGTCTCTTTTTCAAGGGTCAGTTGGGAGGTCTCATTTATTTACGATCTTCATAAAATCAGTTTGGTTAAAGGAGTCGTAATCCATTTTTCTTTTTTGTGTTTTTTTAAGATTGACATTTTGTATGTACATTGATATTACGTAATAGGAGAGCACATTCTGCACACAAGCACCGGTGCTGATGCCCTTTCAGCTGTTTACGGTGTGTCGCAAGCATGGCTTACAATCAGAATTGTTGTCATTGCTATCAGTAGTCACTTTATTAGCATTTCTTTGTTTTGCCAGCTTCCGTTTATCTGTTTTGTAACCTTACATTATCAACTTTGGCCTTTTAGAAGTTATTATTTACAAGGAGGGTGCAAGGCAAGAATGCTCCCTTGTTGCTCGCTTTGACCTTTCCCTTATGAACCCTGCATGTGTCTGAGATCTGTGCACATATAATACATTCCTGCGTTACATTGTGTAGCTGCAAGCGCATGTGGGTGCCTGTGCGATCAAAACCCACCTACTATACTCGTTAAAGACCATTTCAAAGCCATATCCGTTGTTTAGATCCTCGGCAGGGACCATTCCTAATCTACTGCTGCTAACGTTAGCTGCATGTGCACAGAAGTCAGCCCGCATTGTGTCCCTCTGTCTCTGGTGCTTCCTGTTCAATTAGCATTAAGTTATGTAAAATGAAGGCCGGGATTCTGTAACCGGAACATTGATGATCGTAAAGGCCACATGGGCATTCATGGCAAGATTGGGAGGTTGGAGCACAGATTTGAGGGGGGTGGAGAATAGTACAAAATGTATCTGTGATCAATCCTACATTGCCCGGAATGTAGGGTAATGCATATATTGCACCGATCAGCCGCAACATGAAAACTACCTGCCTGATGATGTGTAGGTGCCCCCAAAACAGCGCTGACCCTTCCAGTCATGGACTCCACAAGATCTCAGAAAGTGCCCTGTGGTAGCTGGCGCCAAGACGTTGGCAGCAGATGCTTTAAGCTCTGGAAGTTGTGAGATGGGGTCTCCGTGGCTCATACTTTTATTTCCACCACATCCCACAGATGCTCGATCAGATTCAGGTCTTGGGATTTTTGGAGGCCAAGTCAACAACTTGAACTCTTTGTCATGGTCCACAAACCATTCCTGAACAAGTTTTGCAGCGCGGCATGGCCTATTATACTGCAGGGAATACTGTTGACATGAAGGGGGTGTATTTGGTCTGTAACAATGTTTATGTAGGTTGTATGTGTCGGTCACATCCACAAGAACGCCAGGACTCAAGGTATCCCAGCAGAACGTTACCCAGAGCATCTCACTGTCGGCTCATAGTGCATCCTGGTGCCATCGCACCCGCTCCCGGTTGTCCATATGTTGTAAAACAAAACGTGATTTATCAGACCAGGCCTCCTCCTTCCATTGCTCCAGGGTCCAGTTCTGGGGCTCACGTGCCCATTGTAGGAGCTTTAGGTAGTGGTCAGGGGTCAGCATGGGCACTCTGTCCTGTGTACGGCTACGCAGCCCCATACACAGCAAACTGCGATGCACTGTGTGTTCTGACGTCTTTCTATCATAGCCAGCATCAACTTGTTCAGCAATTTGTGCCACGGTAGCTCGTCTGTGGGTTTGGCCCAGACGGGTTAGCCTTTGCTCCCCACGCACGGCATTGAGCCTTGGGTGGCCATGACCCTGTTGCCAGTTTACTGGTTGCCCTTCCGTGGACCAATTTGGCACTCTTGGTAGCCCCACAAGACCTGCCATTTTGGAGATGCTCTGACCCAGTTGTTTAGACATCACAATTATGCTTGTTTGTTTTTTCTTGCTTCCGACACATCACCTTGAAGAACGGACTGTTCACTTTATGCTTAATACACCCCATCCCTGGACAGCTGCCATTGTAAAATGATAACCAATGTTACTCACTTGTCGGGGGTTTTAATGTTGTGGCTGATCGGTATATGTGTGTGGAAAGCACAGCCTGGTGTTCATTATGTTTAACTCCGCAGTTCAGTTCAGTGGTAATGTGGACTGTGTCTACCCTCGTGCGTGAGAAATACTGTTCCTCCACAGGGGTGAGAGATTCCCTGTGCCTCAAATACTACCTATTGCTACACAAGTCGATACTGTGATCTCTGACTGAAAAAAGGGGATCATGTTCTTGTTATTAAATAAGAAGGCTGGTTTTTGGTAATTGTAAGCCCTGTTTTCACACTATTATATCATTTGTAATTCTTTTTTTCATTCACTATTCTATATTTTCCATGTATTTTTTAAAAAAATATTGCTGTATGATTTAAACACTTTGCGAAATATATCGTTTTGCTTTTTTTTTTTTTTATATTATTATTTTAAATCTTCATTGCAGTGGATCTAGCGATCAATATATAGGGGTTATTTATAGAGTACCTGTCTATCCGCTGGTGGTGGCCATTTTGTGGGTTTACCTCAGCGATGTCGGTAGTTCCTGGTGAATTGACAGGCTGCATTTCCACGAAGATTGGTTCGGCCCATAAAATGGCTGCCTCGGCTGTGAGTAGGCGACGGGTACACTTTAAAAAAATAAAATAAAAAATATATATATATAAATAAAATGTGTCCTTTTTAAAGGACTATGGTCCTGCATATACGATATATCTTTCTACTTCGTCATCCAAGGTGATGAGATGTACTTGTTGAGGCTGAATGAAGTTTCTTTCAAATAAAACTCTGTATAGTATTTTAAATTTCAGTTTTTGTTTTCTGAGTTCTTTAGAACTTTATCAGTAGATCAGACAAAATGCGGGTTGTTGGTGTGTGTTTAATAGTTCTTAGGCCAGTGACCCTTCCCTGGCTTACCACACATATTAAGGTGTGTGTGTGTGTGTAGCCCAGTGTTGGCTAACCTGTGACACTCCAGGTGTTGTGAAACTACAAGTCCCAGCATGCTTTGCCAAAATATAACAGCTTATTGCTGGAAGGGTATGCTGGGACTTGTAGTTTCACAACACCTGGAGTGCCACAGGTTAGCCAACACTGGTGTAGCCTATCCTTGTGATGTAGATCTCTTCTGTGTGGTCCAATAACATTTATAATAGCTGGCACTACAGGCTAAGGTTAGGTACACACTGAAGAAGTTTCCGACCGACTTGTTATCTACAACGATTGTACCTACGACTGAAGGTCCATTTGGCTGGGCGATTCTTGCGTACACACTGATACGATTTACCTTCAGATCTGTGCTCTTCATCTGGTCCTCTAGTCGTTTAGAGAACAACAGTACAATATTCATTCCTGTCACATTGATTAACTGCCTTGTTATAACTATCCACATATGGGCAGCAGAGTGGCTCAGTGGTTAGCACTTCTGCCTCACAGCATGAGTTCAATTCCCGACCATGTCCTTATCTGTGTGGAGTTTGTATGTTCTCCTCGTGTTTGTGTGGGTTTCCTCCGGGTGCTCCGGTTTCCTCCCACACTCCAAAAACATACTGGTAGGTTAATTGGCTGCTATCAAATTGACCCTAGTCTGTGTCTGTCTGTGTGTGTGTGTTAGGGAATTTAGACTGTAAGCTCTATTGGGGGCAGGGACTGATGTGAGTGAGTTCTCTGTAGAGCGCTGCGGAATTAGTGGTGTTCTATAAATAGACGATGATGATATCCTTACGAATTTCGTTAGCTTCTGTGACTCAGAAATAAAATTTTCACTCTTAGATCGCAAGTGCATACACACTACATGATCGGAAGTGATTGTAACGGGATTGATAAACAGTACGACCAACCAAATGAAACGACAATCGGCACTTTGGAACGACTGTCGTTTAGCGCGTGAGTATACACGCTAACGCGATATGTGGCTGAGCTGTCGTTTATCAGCTGATTGGTTTGATTATCGGCTGAGAAACCTCCTAGCCTTACCCTTTATACTGATACGTGTTATCGGAGAGCTAGATTGCCTTGCATGGTTTTTCCTTGTTTGTAGCACATATTCAGTGCTCCATTATTACATTCATAAAGTGCTAACCAGCTCTTTTAATACCAGTTTAATTAAAATTGGCACGTAGTCATGAATTAATGCAGAATGGAAGTTAACCGATTAATTGTAGGCAAAACAAAAAAAAAAAAATCCTGCAGTGGTTGGGTTTGTGAAGTTTTTCATCCCTTGACAGGACTTGAGATAGTAGGCACCACCTATTTGAAATACGTGTTAATCTGGTCTGGGCTTGCCCTGTAGTGTGCCTCTGTAATCACCTCAGCTATGTGCAGAATGTGGTATTACAGATTTAACTGGTTGCCAAATGAGTCTCCCAAATAGCCCGCTGAATGTTAATGATCCACAGTCCTGTGTTTTATAATTAGAGACTATTAGATCTTCATAAATGGGCTACATCCCCTGGACTTGGTTTTATAAATGCATTAGTGATATCAACGGGGCATTTTAGAATAAATCTCTAGCTGTATATTTGTTCAGAAGGATGAACAGCTACCAGTACTGAAGTGTCTTACATAGATTGTCTATCAATCTACCAATGTAAAATGTGTGTGAAAAATGAGTCCTAAGTGAAGACATTGTAGTCCAAAACATCATAAGAATGCATGTAGTGCACAACCAATTGTCTCAGCAAATATGGTGGAGGTTAATGTTGGTGCTCTAGTGACTAAAACCATGCTTGTGTGGTTTAAGTATTTGAAAATGAGTATTATGTATCCACCAATCATGGTTGCATTAAACCTATTTTGAAACCATATCAAAAGTACAAAAATACATCCAAAACTAGTGGGAAGAACCACTAGCGTTTACAAAATGCAAAGTGATTACTGGTTCAAAGAAATCCAGTTCACACGAGGGCAATGTGTAATGGAGGGCGTCATGCCGGAGGAAATGACACGATAGCCAAATAGCACTATAAAAGAAATACAATGCCATGAGTTCCGGTTATAAAATGACCGGGTGACACATGCACCATGTACTTCCAAGCGAAGACAGCGAGTCTACGGGACAAACGCTAAGGAGTAGATTTACTAAACCGTCTAAAAAATGAAAAGAGGCGTCGTTGCCCATAGCAACCAATCAGATTATCACTATAATTTTCTGCTGTATGCTAGAATCTGATTGGTTGCTATAGGCAACACCTCCTCATTTCCTTATTAGAAGGTTTAGTAAATCTACCCCTAAGGGTCTGCTAGGCCCATATGCTGAGTCACCAGCCAGTCTTGTGCCAAGTTTATGGGGGCATACTTGCACCCACATAGGCATACAGGGAACCAGCTCGTAAGCCCAATTAAGACATCATCATCCGCGTGTATTTTCACCAGCCAAGAGATTGGTACCAATAATATGTCTTTAAAAAACATGTCTGTGTTGGCTTGTAATGCTGCATACGCGCTGTGTTCGGCCTACGCTAAAACGCCTCTTCCCTCTTCCGTCACAACCATGCGTGCAACTCTGCATGGGTGTAGGTACACTCTAATACAGTGTTGGCTAACCTGTGACACTCCAGGTGTTGTGAAACTACAAGTCCCAGCATACCCTTCCAGCAATAAGCTGCCATATATTGGCAAAGCATGCTGGGACTTGTAGTTTCACAAACACCTGGAGTGTCACAGGTTAGCCAACATTTCTCTAATATGTCCCTTATGTTTTTGAGGTTAACTATGTTAACCTATGTGAGACCTTTCTCCTTTTGGGGAATGAAAAATTATGGAAGCTCTCCAGTATTTCTTGGTGGCAACAGTGGGTTATATCGGCAGACGTACTCAGCGAAGTCTCTTCCTCATTGTGCTGTTTGGCAAATGATTATCAGGTGCCTTACGTGGTATGTGGTTTGGCTGTTTTTCATTATAATTCACCATAGTGCTTCGCCTGTCTCTTTCCTTCATCACCACTATGTACCAATACCTGTGTATTGTCATGCTACATAATATACTTTAAGTGTGACTAACAAAGAAAATGCTACTGAACAATGTTAATCAGAAAATGCGCACACTATATCACAAACTATTTGTTGCTTTTTTTTACAGTTAATTTGATTTATCATTTTATACATGAGGATTGTGGTAAGAATCTGTTCCTCAATTTACCTGCTCACTCCAGTGATCAACATTCTAATCCAAAAACGTAATGACCAATAGGAGGCATCACTACATGATCGAAAGGTGATTGTAACGAAATTATTAAACAGTACGATCAACCAAATGAAACAACAATCGGCACTTTGGAACGATTGTCGTTCGTTGCGTGATTATGTTTGCCCAAATTCACCATATAATGCACCTCAAATAAAATATATCTTTCCCAACATACCTCCCAATTCTAGAGTCTTAACAGAACATTTGTCTGGACTGCTAAGACTCCTGGCAGGTACGTCCTGTTCACCTCCACTTTGTGGATTGCTATGTTTCTCCCCATTCTGAAGAGACAAAGTTTGGGCGGTATGGTTGGAATATGCAACCAAAAGAAAGTACCATCTGTTGCAAACATTCCGTCTGTGGTTTCCCACTTGATTCCGTTCCATTCCTCCTATCATGAGATTGTCACATGCAGCCCTGTCCTCAATAAACGCAGTCTCACAAGTGGACAGGCCACTGCCTCCCACAATATCCGCACACTTAACGCCTGCTACTGTGACCATTCAGATGATCTGATTGGCGAAATGTTGTTTTATCCCCGTCCACTTCAAATCTTCTGACACGTAGGTGAGCAGGAGTAAGAACAAGACGCTCAGACCCTAATCAAACACACCATAGAAAATAGGTGACCGGTCCTCTTTAAATTTCTCATCCGTCATTAAATTATGGATTTGTACACAGTTCCGGTAAGAACCACAGAGCTTCACGAAGCTTTTGAAGGCCAAATGGTCAGAAATTGCCTCAGGTGCATCTCAATCAATACAGAGCGTGAATCATCATGCCAGGCATCTGACAGGTGGACTCTCCGCATAACACTTCCATTGTCTGCTCCGCAGGAGGCCAACATTGCTGTGCAAGAGGAAAACCTTCGAAATATTGGATGCTTGTGTAGGAAAATCTGCAAACAGAGATAAAAATCTTAGCACTGAAGCAAGATATCGTTTGAAAGATCTACACATTTTATAAATATAATTGCATTGTAGTTGGTGCAGAGTACTTTTTATATTTATGTTTTTCATGATTCATTTTGGAAGTTATCCGTAATTGTACTTTTTTTTAAGGGGTGTCACAAAGAGAAGAGACTGTTTTGTGCAGTTTGAGTTGGTGTTCACTTGTGGTTATTGTGTGGTAGTTGCAAAGGGAAGGACCTGCTCAAAGAGATCATTGATCTCTATGGTAAAAACACTGCCTGTACCTGCTGACATTTTTCAGGTGGACCTCAATGCTGCTTGTAATATTTGTTTGTTGAGACTGAACCTGCGGCAAAAGGTCATTGGGTGCAGACAGTTTGTTTCTCATAGAGATACATGTCAACTGTAGATGCACAAACCAGTAATCTATGCATTGGAATTGTCGGTCCTATATATGACCTCTTCATTACGGAATCTACGTATCAATGTCCTGACTCTGCAGATTCAAAGGTTGTAGTCATTATTTGGATCAAAGTTGATAGACATTTAGGGCTAGATTTACTAAGCTGCGGGTTTGAAAAAGTGGGGATGTTGCCTATAGCAACCAATCAGATTCTAGCTGTCATTTATTTAGTTCTTTCTACAAAATGACAGCTAGAATCTGATTGGCTGCTATAGGCAACATCCCCACTTTTTCAAACCTGCAGTTTAGTAAATCTAGCCCTTAGAGTGCTTGGTGGTCAGCTTATCTAATGTCTGAAACATTGAATTCCTTCTAGTCTGACTAAGATCAAGGTATAGAGAGAGAGAGAGAGAGAGAGAGCTATCCAGCTGTAATGTAATGTAGTAAATCTGCGGGATTAGGACTCTAACAAGTAATGCTTAGAACTGTGGACTCAACCAAACATCTTACTTTCTAAAACCCCAAATTATTTTTATGACTGAAAAACAGGAAGTTTGCCGTTTATAATTTAGTTTTTCAGTCCCTGCCTGGGGCTTAAAGTCTAAATTCCCCCAAAAACACACACTAGCAGCCAATTAACCTACCAGTATGTTTTTGCAGTGTGGGAGGAAACCCACGCAAACACGGGGAGAACATACAAACTCCACATAGATAAGGTCATGGTCGGGATTTGAACTCATTACCCCACTGCTGTGAGGGAGAAGTGCTAACCACTAGGCCACCGTGCTATATGCATACACAGTGTATATATACACTATATGGACAAAAGTATTTGGCCACACCTGTTAATTATTGAGTTGAAGTGTTTCAATCAGACCCGTTGCCAGAGGTGTATACAATCAAGCACCTAGCCATGCAGTCTCCATTTACAAACATTTGTGATACAAAATGGATCATTCTGAAGAGCTCAGTGACTAGAAGTGTGATAAGATGCCACCTTTGCAATAAGACGGTTCGTGCAATTTCATCCCTGCTGGATATTCCACGGTCAACTGTAAGTGATATTATTAGAAAGTGGAAGCGTTTAGGAACAGCAGTAACTCAGCATGAAGCAGAAGACCACAGAAAATAACAGAGCGGGGTCAACGACTGCTAAGGCGCATGGTCGCCAACACTCTGCTGATTCCATAGCTGAAGAACTTCCTCTGACAATATTGTAAGCACAAAACTGTGTAGCGGGAGCTTAATGGACTGGGTTTCCATGGCCCAGCAACTGCATACAAGCCTCTCATCACCTAGATCGATGCCAAGCGTCAGATGGAGTGGTGTAAAGCACACTGACACTGGACTGTGGAGCAGTGGAAATCACGCTTCTCTGACATGGTTTGATGAGTTCAGTGTGGAAAAACTTGACTGGCCCCCACAGAGCCCTGACCTCAATCCCATCAAACACCTTTGGGATGAACTGGAATGTAGATGGCGAGCCAGGTCTTCTCGTCTAACATCAGTGTCTGACCTCATAAATGCTCTACAGAATGAATGGGCACAGATTCCCACAGAAACACTCCAACATCTTGTGGAAAGCCTTCTAAGATGGGTGAAAGCTGTTATTGCTGGAAAACTCCATACTAAAGTATATGTATTAGAATACAATGTCAATACAGTGCCTGATGGTGTAATGGTTAAGTGTCCGAATACTTTTGTCCATATAGTGTGTATGTTTGTATATATATATATATATATATATATATATATATGTTGTGAGTAGTGCTTGAGCCTATAATTTAATTTTCGTAGTAATTTTTTTTGCTAGGGGTCTGATGCTGAGTGCATGTTGGGCATAATTTACTGTGGAAAAATCCATCTGTAAAAATAATGTATTTATGCCCATATGCAGCGATGTGTCCGCTCTGCAGATGTAGCATATGCTCTAGGTTTCCACCCACATACGCGTACACACAACCAGCTCATAAACACAAGAAACGTTTATTAACAGTGTGTGCTCTCCTAGTGGACACGTGCAGTGCAATTTTTTGTAATTTACACTATGCAAACTGGAGTCAGTTCAACTCAGTATCAGGCACTATGTATTTCCAAACACTGCATCGGTACACGTTACCAAGATCCATGTGTTACAAGACTTAAGGGTGGTTATATAGCAAATGTCAGCCAGTGGAACCAGCTCCTGGAAAGCTGTGTGCTGTGAGTGTTATTTGTTCTACTCTTATGGTATTGTATACCTTACTCTACATCTCCTACCAGGGGGATAATAGATGATTCTAAAGCAGGTGAATGTCACATCATCACCATTTATTTATATAGCACCACTAATTCCGCAGCGCTGTACAGAGAACTCACTCACATCAGTCCCTGCCCCATTGGAGCTTATAATCTAAATTACCTAACATACACACAGACCGAGAGAGACTAGGGTCAATTTTGTCAGCAGCGAATTAACCTACCAGTATGTTTTTGGAGTGTGGGAGGAAACCAGAGCACCCGGAGGAAACCCATGCAAACACGGGGAGAACATCACTTCCCAGGAGCAGTGGATAATATTTAGGGTACAATAGTGGTTGTATGGTAACTCTCGAACAGGATTTTGTAGCCAGGTTCCAGAGTTGTTATTAGAAATTGAAGCATTCTGGGTAGGAAAAATAAAATTCCACTGTTTTTGATAGTCCCTTTCCAATCCAGTTGTATACGTAGGTAGTTTTGCAAAAGTCTCAACTATTAACATGTAGAATATTTACATACAGTTTACTTGCACCGAGCCATTACAAAGTGTATCGAATGGTGTGAGCTGGATTTAGATTTGTTGCTTATCTGCCGAGGAGCCAGAATATGTCTGATTTGACCCAAGTTATTGAGGCTAGTTCTCATTTCCTCCAGAGAGACCCATCTACCCTCCCTCATCAAATGCAATGTCTGTAATTGGCTCTGGACTGCACAGCCCCTAAGAAGGAGCCTGGAAAGGAAAGGGAGAAGGGGAAGTTGCGACACGTCTGGGTGAGTGGGGAGGGAATTGAAGAGAGGCAGTGATTTTGGCATAACTTGTAGAAATTGCGTCTCTAAGAGCCTGTGTAATAAACTGCAGCATCGATAGTGCTGAGATAGAGATATAGACCCCAGTGACTGGTGGCCTCTGCTACAGTATATAGGGCTTATAAAAGGATGCATCTACTGGCGGTAGTGATACAATATCACTAAAGCAAATAGTTAAAGCAGACCTGTAATCAAGGAGTAATTCTACAGTCAGCAGCAACAGAGATCTTGCAGTGGTGCCACCTGTTGAGCAATATTAGACTGTAGACTGAGCCTAATATACATAGTCAATGGTCAAAATCCTGGCAAACATCTGATCCCCAAATGCATCCAGCCAAGGTTCAAAGTCTGTTATTTCAGGAAACAAATAAGTAATCAAGTTCACAGTTTTAGCAAAAAGCAGTCAGTGGTTATAATCACAGCTAAGGTTCGAATTACAGATAATGGCAAGCAGTGGTCAAGGCTACAAAACAGAGTCTGGCATACAAGAGGCAAAATAGCAACACTCGATTTCACAGCCGAGGACTACACATGGTACAGAAATGAAGAATAACTGGAAATACTAGACTCTGTTCCAAGGGACGCAATGATCTGACAACTTGTGATTGCAGTTGCCAGATACTTACAGACACAGGTGACCGTCCAGCACTTTAGTTGACATCACTCCTTGTTAGAAAACATAGGCAAACCGAGGGGGAAGGGGGGGGGTTTCTACTGCCTGGAAATCCCCCTCCAAGCCTGGGGCACTGTGTAATTGAGGTGGCTGGACCCTGCCCCCGCTTCACACGGCTCTGCTTGAAAAGGGAGAGCTGTGTGCACCTAACAGTAGTGTACGCAGCATTGCCCATGTATATTATGGGGATAGGAAGAGTTGGAGAGCAGCCAAGCACTGTCTAATATTATAGCTACGCCCCCCCATGCATACTGGTCATGCCCACTGGTGGCGTGGTGTGGAAACCCCCCTCTACAAATCCTGCGTTTGCCTCTGGGAAACTCTCTGTTAACCTGTCACAACCTGGAAACTAGTGTGTAAAGGTAAATGACACGCCTCCTGGACATCATACAAACAATCAAATACATCAAAAATAATAATACAGTTCAAGAAAGCACAAATTTTTAAAAGCAGATGGTTTGTAGAATAACGGGGCACAGTGTGAAGTTGGAGGGAGGAATAAAGGTGACATAAGAACTGTTTTACACAAAGGGAAATAGATCAACTAAATATTGTCCCAGCAGTTGTGTTGGGGATTCATACAGGATATATTGTATTCACAAATGGGGCCAGGTTTAGTCTCAGTGGCACCCCTACACTTACAGAAATATGCAAAGGTATCAAAAGCTGAAATATGTTTTTATTTTGAATTCTCAAACGTGCCGTATATTACCTTGGTATGGCTATAGTGCACTTTATTCTTCTGTTGGAACATTGTAAATATGCATGAGAGAAGTTTGAGTCACTGAGATAAAATTACAGTCAGTGCTTTATTGCAAACCTCAGTATAGATAAACTCTGTTGTATCTACATGGATACGGTTACCAGGACATCATTCCTCTTGTATCTACGTGGAGATGGTTACCAGGACATCATTCCTCTTGTATCTACATGGAGATGGTTACCAGGACATCATTCCTCTTGTATCTACATGGAGATGGTTACCAGGACATCATTCCTCTTATATCTACGTGGAGATGGTTACCAGGACATCATTCCTCTTGTATCTACATGGAGATGGTTACCAGGATATCATTCCTCTTGTATCTACATGGATATGGTTACCAGGACATCATTCCTCTTGTATCTACGTGGAGATGGTTACCAGGACATCATTCCTCTTGTATCTACATGTAAACGGTTACCAGGACATCTTTCCTCTTGTATCTACGTGGATATGGTTACCAGGACATCATTCCTCTTATATCTACATGGAGATGGTTACCAGGACATCATTCCTCTTATATCTACATGGAGATGGTTACCAGGACATCATTCCTCTTGTATCTACGTGGAGATGGTTACCAGGACATCATTCCTCTTGTATCTACATGGAGATGGTTACCAGGATATCATTCCTCTTGTATCTACATGGATACGGTTACCAGGACATCATTCCTCTTGTATCTACATGGATATGGTAACCAGAACATCATTCCTCTTGTATCTACATGGATATGGTTACCAGGACATCATTCCTCTTGTATCTACATGGAGATAGTTACCAGAACATCATTCCTCTTGTATCTACATGGAAACGGTTACCAGGACATCATTCCTCCTTGTATCTACATGGAGATAGTTACCAGAACATCATTCCTCTTGTATCTACATGGAAACGGTTACTAGGACATCATTTCTCTTATATCTACATGGATATGGTTACCAGGATATCATTCCTCTTGTATCTACATGGATATGGTTACCAGGACATCATTCCTCTTGTATCTACATGGAGATGGTTACCAGGACATCATTCCTCTTGTATCTACATGTAAACGGTTACCAGGACATCATTCCTCTTATATCTACATGGATATGGTAACCAGAACATCATTCATCTTGTATCTACATGGATACGGTTACCAGGACATTATTCCTCTTGTAACTACGTGGATATGGTTACCAGGACATCATTCCTCTTGTATCTACATGGAGATGGTTACCAGGACATCATTCCTCTTGTATCTACATGGAGATGGTTACCAGGACATCATTCCTCTTGTATCTATATGGAGATGGTTACCAGGACATCATTCCTCTTGTATCTACATGGATACGGTTACCAGGACATCATTCCTCTTGTATCTATATGGAGATGGTTACCAGGACATCATTCCTCTTGTATCTACATGGATATGGTTACCAGGACATCATTCCTCTTGTATCTACATGGAGATGGTTACCAGGACATCATTCCTCTTGTATCTATATGGAGATGGTTACCAGGACATCATTCCTCTTGTATCTATATGGAGATGGTTACCAGGACATCATTCCTCTTGTATCTACATGGATACGGTTACCAGGACATCATTCCTCTTATATCTACATGGAAACGGTTACCAGGACATCATTCCTCTTATATCTACATGGAGATGGTTACCAGGACATCATTCCTCTTGTATCTACATGGAGATGGTTACCAGGACATCATTCCTCTTGTATCTACATGGATATGGTTACCAGGACATCATTCCTCTTATATCTACATGGAGATAGTTACCAGGACATCATTCCTCTTGTATCTACATGGATATGGTTACCAGGACATCATTCCTCTTATATCTACATGGAGATGGTTACCAGGACATCATTCCTCTTATATCTACATGGAGATGGTTACCAGGACATCATTCCTCTTATATCTACATGGAGATGGTTACCAGGACATCATTCCTCTTGTATCTACGTGGAGATGGTTACCAGGACATCATTCCTCTTGTATCTACATGGAGATGGTTACCAGGATATCATTCCTCTTGTATCTACATGGATACGGTTACCAGGACATCATTCCTCTTGTATCTACATGGATATGGTAACCAGAACATCATTCCTCTTGTATCTACATGGAAACGGTTACTAGGACATCATTTCTCTTATATCTACATGGATATGGTTACCAGGATATCATTCCTCTTGTATCTACATGGATATGGTTACCAGGACATCATTCCTCTTGTATCTACATGGAGATGGTTACCAGGACATCATTCCTCTTGTATCTACATGTAAACGGTTACCAGGACATCATTCCTCTTATATCTACATGGATATGGTAACCAGAACATCATTCCTCTTGTATCTACATGGATACGGTTACCAGGACATTATTCCTCTTGTAACTACGTGGATATGGTTACCAGGACATCATTCCTCTTGTATCTACATGGAGATGGTTACCAGGACATCATTCCTCTTGTATCTACATGGAGATGGTTACCAGGACATCATTCCTCTTGTATCTACATGGAGATGGTTACCAGGACATCATTCCTCTTGTATCTACATGGAGATGGTTACCAGGACATCATTCCTCTTGTATCTACATGGATATGGTTACCAGGACATCATTCCTCTTATATCTACATGGAGATAGTTACCAGGACATCATTCCTCTTGTATCTACATGGATATGGTTACCAGGACATCATTCCTCTTATATCTACATGGAGATGGTTACCAGGACATCATTCCTTTTATAGTGGGGACTATTGATTTAAGATGGGGTGGTTTGGCGGCTATTAATTGAATGTGGGGCTGAGTTTGAGGAGCATGAGGTATATTTATTAAATGTGAATATGAATTAATTTAATGGCAATGATGATTGTGGGAAATAGGTATATTTATTATACGTAAATGCAATTAATTTATTGCTGGGGCTGTCTGGAGGGAGGAAAATAGGTTTATTAAATAGGAATACTACTAAATAGGAATACTAATACTATGGGTCCTATTGATTTAATGCTGGGGCTGGTTGGAATTTTCTAAATGTACCCATTTTTTTTTCTAATAGGGCCCCCAACATTCCAGGATCCAGACAAGCCACAACTAAAGAAACCAGCCGCCACAGGTGGTAAAAGTGACAAGAACAGGTAGGACAGTCTGTCAAATGTTCTGAGTCTAGTGCAGGCTTGGCTATCCTGTAGCACTCCAGGTGTTGTGAAACTACAAGTCCCAGCATACCCTTCCAGCAATAAGCTGCTATATATTGGCAAAGCATGCTGGGGCTTGTAGTTTCACAACACCTGGAGTGCCACAGGTCTCCTGTTTCTCATTTTCCTTTGTCTCCTCTCTGCTCCTTCCCTGCCCACCACTCTGATACTCCCTTTGCCTTTCATATACACCTCCCCTTCCCTTTGGTCCCTCCCCTTCCCACCTCTCTGCTCACAATGCTGCTCGATGATGTGGAAAGTCTGTACAGAGTGGCAGTGATGCTATCAACTGGACATCTAATCAGCAATTAGCTTAGTACAACTTAGACAATGAAAGAAAATATCTGATTGGTGGATATGTTTTGTATGCAGATTTTTGCCTCTAAGCAATGTTATTAGATATCTTCAACAGGCTCCTGTCGTCCTGTGTGAATAGACTACTAATGTCCATGTATGTAGACATTAGCGATAGCCATGTGGTTACAAGTGGAATACTGTTAAAAAGAATGCTGTGCTCTATTCCGTGGTAGAACTACCATTGGTGCAGCAGGAACAGTGCATCGGGGCCCATGGAGATTGTAGGGCCCAGTGCATGGGGAACTAGCAATCTGTGGGCCCCGTTCACTCCTCCCCACTTTCCTGAACCGAGGCCCACAGATCCTTAGCTCCGCCTCTGGCTCTATTGAAGTGTTACGGTAAAATGGGACCACCATATTGCCTTGGAGAGGACCTCTTCATAGGTAAACCAAGAGGGGGTTTGCTAGTGCCTGGAAAACCCCCCTCCAAGCCTGGGGCACTGTATAATTGAGGTGGCTGGACCCTGCTCCCGCTTCACACTGCTCTGCTTGAAAAGGGAGAGCTGCGTGCACCTAACAGTAGTCCACGCAGCATTGTCCATGTATATTATGGGGATAGGAAGAGTTGGAGAGCAGCCAAGCACTGTCTAAAATTATAGCCACGCCCCCATGCATGCTGGTCACGCCCACTGGCGGCGTGGTGTGGAAACCCCCCTCTACAAATCCTGCGTTTGCCCCTGCTCTTAGATCATAAAATTATCTTCAATAGCTTTAATACTAGCAAATTTCTTAGACGTCTGTAATTATAGTTGCCAACGTTAGCAGTAGCTATTTCAGTATCTTGTATTCTACACCTTTTCATTAAATTATATTCTTTTTAATAGAATATTCTGAAGTGGATGCTAATTGCTACCGTAAGACAAAGTCTGATCTATTGTATTATTCTTGTACATCGCTGTTTCTCACCCTTTTACATATCACAAACCAATGTTAAATTATGGTAGTAAATAAAATGGGAGCCATGATTAAGTAGGAGTGCATTTAAAAATCAATGTAAACTTTAACAAAAACCCTTTTAGTTTCAGATAAAATAATAGTTTTCAATATAATTCCTCAACTTTTTAAAAGACATTTCCCAAATCGCCTTTTAGGTTCTTGTGACACAGTATTGACACACGCATATGTCCTAACACACTGGTTGGGAATTCAAAGGGTAATTAAATGGTAACCACCCAGAAATGATTTTTTTTCTAATCAAAATCATTATCTTGGGTGCTACAACTTACTGGAAAAACCTCCTGGTACTTGATATAAGACTGCTGCCTGAAATTGTCTGTTGAAAAAGTACCATTTTCCTGCCATTTAACGTGAATAACCTTCCCTAGCAACCTCTGTAACCATGGAAACAAACTATGGACTGCGCTGTTTGTTAGCATTACATAAAGTTGAACTTGATGGACCTTTTTTCAGCTCAGATCACGGGCAACAACGCCAATAGAGCCAATAAGCAAAATATGCAATAAAAAGTACAACTAATTATCAAGTACAACCTAATGCCTACATCAAAGAATTGATCAAAGAAAAGAGATATAATTAAACAGAGGAATATAGATAAGTATTATTTAAAAACTGATTAACAGAGTTCATCAGCCGGTCATGTTTTCCCTGTGGTTGTGAATTAAGCTAAATGTTTGCTTTAACTGGTAATAATTGCCAAGATCTGACTACAATGCTATATCATACACATGCTCCTGTATATAAGGCTTGGTACACACTGGAGAATTTTCCGACCAATCTGTTATCTACACCGATTGTACCTACGACTGATGGTCCTATTGGTTGGGCGATTCATGCGTACACACTGCACACGATTTACCTTCAAATCTGTGCTCTTCATCATTTAGAGAATGACAGCACAATATTCATTCATTCCTGTGACACTGATTATTAACCGCCTTGTTATAACGATCCACATGTCATAAGGAATTTCTGTGACTCTGAAACAAAATATTCAGTCTCAGAACGAACAAACGAATTATTCCATCTACAGCACTCTCTACATTTTGTCACTAGGACATGATCATTGCCGGAATTGGCTGAAAAGACCATGACCCTGTAAACTCTATGGAGATCGTGATCGTGAGTTTATACACACTGCAGGATCCTAAGGTGATTGGAACGAGATTATTAAACAGTACGACCAACCAAAATGAAACGACTATCGGCACTTTGGTATGACAGTCGTTCATTGTGAGTATACACACTAATGTGATAGGGCGGCATGGTGGCTCAGTGGTTAGCACTTCTGCCTCACAGCACTGGGGTCATGAGTTCAATTCCCGACCATGGCCTTATCTGTGTGGAGTTTGTATGTTCTCCCCGTGTTTGCGTGGGTTTCTTCCGGGTGCTCCGATTTCCTCCCACACTCCAAAAACATACTGGTAGGCTAATTGGCTGCTATCAAAATTGACCCTAGTCTGTCTGTCTCCCTCTCTCTCTCTCTCTGTGTGTGTGTGTGTTAGTGAATTTAGACTGTAAGCCCCAATGGGGCAGGGACTGATGTGAGTTCTCTGTACAGCGCTGTGGAATTAGTGGCGCTATATAAATAAATGATGATGATGAGATAATGAGAAACACAATCAACACACAAAACAACAAGTTGGTTCTGTGTAGTTGTCCCTAAATAAAACAAGACTAAAAGGAGATACTGATGTTTACATTACTAAACAAGAGATCACTTGCTGCATATTTTTTGCATATATACATAATAACAGGCATTATAAAGGCATTAAAAACAACTTCAGCGTGCAAAAAAAAAAATGCCACTGTTAAGTTTGTAGGGATTAAAGAACAAGGTCAATGATAAAACATGCCAGAGACACAACTTTAAAAACGGGGATGTTACCTGGAAAATTGGGACTCATTGCTAATTTCAAAGCAGACATTTAAGCCCAGATTTCCCCTAACAGTCCGTTTCTGTCCCTGCATAGGCAAACCAAGGGGGGGGGGTTCCTAGTGCCTGGAAACCCCTCTACAAGCCTGGGGCACTATATAATTGAGGTGGCTGGACCCAGCCCCTGCTTCACACGGCTCTGCTCGAAAATAGAGAGCTGTGTGCACCTAACAGTAGTGCAGGCAGCATTGCCCATGTATGTTATGGGGATATGGAGAGTTGGAGAGCAGCTAAGCACTGTCTCATATTATAGCCACGCCCCCATGCAAGCTGGTCACGCCCACTGGTGATGTGGTGTGGAAACCCCTCTCTGCAAATCCTGCGTTTGCCCCTGCTCTGGATATCTTTTTATAATTTACAACACTTGTTCATCTACAACTACTATTAGGTTAATGACATTTCATATATTGTTAAAATAGTATCATTTCAAGAACAAGAGAAAATCTTGTCTGGCACTCTAAAGCAAACAATATAAAAATCACTATGGGGAATATTTATTAAACTGCGGGTTTGAAAAAGTGGAGATGTTGCCAATAGCAACCAATCATTATGTAGACTGCACTATATAAATGACAGCTAGAATCTGATTGGTTGCTATAGGCAACATCTCCACTTTTTCAAACCCGCAGTTTAGTAACTATGGGCCTGATTCATTAATGATCTTAACTTAAGAAACTTCTTATTTCAGTCTCCTGGACAAAACCATGTTACAATGCAAGGGGTGCAAATTAGTTTTCTGTTTTGCACATAAGTTAAATACTGACTGTTTTTTCATGTAGCACACAAATACTTGATAGCTTATTTGTACACTGAAATTTAAAGTTGATAATTGTGTGCTACATGAAAAAACAGTCAGTATTTAACTTATGTGCAAAACAGAATACTAATTTGCACTCCTTGCATTGTAACATGGTTTTGTCCAGGAGACTGAAATAAGAAGTTTCTTAGGTTAGGATCCTTAATGAATCAGGCCCTATAGTCCTATGTGTCAGCATATAAATAAATAGGAGAATTTTGTGCACCATATAGCTATATTGGGATACGTCTACCTGTCAACGTGAAGGCATCGCCTACAGGTGAGAAATTATTTATTAGAGTAATAATTCAATTAGCATCCAGAGGAACCCATAATCAAGCACAGGTTAAATTCAAGACCTATAATACCAGCAAAATCCAAAACATACCACAGTGTACCATGCTGATTCTACCACAAGATGGCAGCAACACCATCTGCTGGAACTGTCCATGCCTCTATTCACCCCTAACTACACCATCAAACATATTATTAATAAAGATTAGGACAAATCACTGCTACCAGCCTCCTCCAGCTTATTACGCTATTCATTATTTAGGACTGTGCAGTCTTCCTTTAATTTTTTTTTTTATAAAACACAATTAGAACTGCGGATTTACTTTGTAATGTAACTGCAGTGTTTTTATTTATTTATAGTACTTAAGGGACTCACGGGTGACTTATTGGTTTTGATGCTGGAACGCACTGTAGGAAAAATGGCAGCAGAATATTTCTTACAGATCTATAGTGAGCTTCTCTGTCGCTTGTGGACGGTTCTCGTTTTTGAAAAATTCATCATTCATCCTTCAACAGCACATAGTGAAGACAGGCATTTGTTAATATATGAGTCAATAGTCAGCCTAATGGTCCACTAGCAAATAGTTCTCAGAGTTGGCGATGGTTATTGAATATACTGAGGGCTAAAATATCCCATGCACACTCATAGGCAGTAGCGGCGTACAAAAAAAAACCCCTTCTAGTGAGTAAATTCCCATGATACATTGCACCCACCCATACCACGCCCGTTTCCCACTATACCACCCCTCTTTTGACATCTGAAAAATGGTGCTGCCTCATAAAAGTCAGGACTGAGGTATGGCCAGGGAGTATCTCAAAGTCACTTTAATTAAGTGATTTCCAAAATCTTCACCGTTCTCAAAATCCACTTTATTCATGATGTTCACCAAGGCGACCAGGCACCTTCATGTGTACAATGTCACCCCATCTTTATATTACTAGAATTTAGAGATGTTCACTGACTCTCGTATTTTGGCTTCTTTGGATCTGCATTAACTTTGTGTTTTGGTTTTGGCACAATCGCCCTTGTGTGTTTTGGTTATGGTTTTGGATCCCTATTTTTTTTTCTAAAACCCCAATTTTTTTTGCTAAAATCAAATAATTTGTCTCTTTGTCGTTCCTACATTATTATTCACCTCAATAACATTAATTTCCAGTCATTTTCAGTCAAGTGATAAGAACACTGCTACCCCTCCTGTTTCTGTGTGAGCAATGGCACTGAGCAATGTCACTGGAGAGTGACAAGAACACTGCTACCCCTGTTTCTGTGTGAGCAATGGTACTGAGCAATGTCACTGGAGACTGGAGAGTGACAAGAACACTGCTACCCATGTTTCTGTGTGAGCAATGGCACTGAGCAATGTCACTGGAGAATGGAGAGTGACAAGAACACCGCTACCCCTGTTTCTGTGTGACCAATGGCACACTGAGCAATGTCACTGGAGACTGGAGAGTGACAAGAACACTGCTACCCCTGTTTCTGTATGAGCAATGGCACTGAGCAATGTCACTGGAGACTGGAGAGTGACAAGAACACTGCTACCCCTGTTTCTGTGTGAGCAATGGCACTGAGCAATGTCACTGGAGACTGGAGAGTGACAAGGACACTGCTACCCCTGTTTCTGTGTGAGCAATGGCACTGAGCAATGTCACTGGAGAATGGAGAGTGACAAGAACACCGCTACCCCTGTTTCTGTGTGACCAATGGTACTGAGCAATGTCACTGGAGACTGGAGAGTGACAAGAACACCGCTACCCCTGTTTCTGTGTGAGTAATGGCGCTGGATCTCCTGGGGAGGGAGGTACTTATGGAATCCAAAACCCGCAAGATCCGACTACGCAAAAATGACGTTTTGCCTGGATTCAGATCTGAGGACACACGAAAGTACCGAGCCGGCTCGTGAGCCTACTCGGATCCCCTAAGTTCGGGTGGGCTCGGTTTTCAGAAAACCGAGCCTGAGCATCTCTACTAGAATTATTAATCCTTATATGTTATCAATATATAACGCAACACTGTACAGAGGATGTTTATTCATTTACATCAGTCCCTGGCCTGGGCCAGCAAGCTGGCAATCCAGCGGGGCCTGAGAGTGTTGGTGGGCTGACCTGTGTTGTTTCTAAACATTTGTTAAAATACTCAACCTTAATCAACTTTGAGCATCTGACAAAGGATGCAGTGTAGCTCCTGAAACGTTACTCTATGGGGTACTTATCACTGTGTATCGCAGTCCCTTTAATAAATAGATCCCTATGTATTTTTCTAAGCTCACTGGATATAATTATATTCATCTGAATTACAATAGTGGGCACTGTCCCCTCTAAGATGAATGATCTAGAGATTATCGTGTTAGAGACTGAACTCGTTAATGTATTACAGCGATAGATAAAATGTTAGTCTTCAGTGGTGGTATGGTGCGGCCCGCCAACCCTCAAAAGGGCCGTACACTACCCTTAATCTCTGTAATAAGTTGATAATTGCATTTAATCAAAGAAAGAGACACCAATCTATAATAACATCAGCATTTTAAATAAGTGTTACAAGCTATAACAAACACATCTGACAATAAAGCAGGAAGCATCTGGGGGAGGCTCGGCCATCCGCATGCGGCTCTAGGACCATCTGTTGCCCATCACTGGTCTAACGAGATCCTTGTCTCCTGGTGTAGATGGGCACACAGCAGCAAACAACAGTTTTGTTCTCAGATTTACTCACAAGTTGCAGTTTTACACAAGAAATGAAACTTAAACACAAGGAAACACACTCATCAATTACCGATCCAGCATTACAGCTCTTAAAACAAACTAAAGCAAAAAAAACGAACCCCAATTACCGTCACACAATAACAATTCCAGGTGGCTTTTAGTATAGGAAAAAAAAAAGTAAGACAAAAATTGGGGTGCATTATACACAGCATTGCTGTCAACTTATGCAACCTCCATTGTGCAGTGTCAATGCAGACCTTATGCTGTACATCTAATAGGATGCAACGTTCAATTCTGTAGTCTCTAAAGAGCGCGGCTTAGAGTAAACAGTAACAGCAGCTACTAAATGGTTCAGATGAAATAGTCCACATGCTTTATTTACTCTCAGGTCGAAATTGCTATATACGAAAACCTTCTTTGTGATTACTGCACAGTTTAATTTTGGCAACAGGCGGAGAAAAACAATTTCCCAACACTTTAAAAGACATGTACTTATCATCTTTAATGCAGATGCCTGTGTTTATTAGCTGGGGAATTACCTGCATGAATACTTACAAATTGAAATGAATTAGCTATGCGGTTTTATCTTAAAGAGCTGCAATGTTGCTGAACTAATTAATCTTTGTGAAGTCTAAACCACTTATTAATATGTAATACTGTCAGCTTCAGAATCCTGCCGCAAAGGCCTTTGCACAGAATTGTCTTGTTATTCAAAATGGCCGAACCATCGCTCAAAATGTTTCTGGTGTTTAACCTCTTCTTCAAACATAAGGTAAATAATCTTTTTTTTTTTTTTTTATCCAGATAGAACATGAATTTGATGTATGGTTTACATCTTGTAGAAACTCTTAACCCACATAGTCTTTGTGATGCAAATTAGATGGAGCTTCAAATGGCTATCAAAGGTTTTCAAATGCTATTTACAAGGAACTAGGCCTGTCTTTGGAATTTGGTCAATAAAAATCAAACCAACTGATTGTACAATTTGTGGACTTGCCGTACTCGGTCCAATTGGATTAGGCGTGACAGAAAACTGGCTTTTACGATTAACAAAGAAACAATCGCCAATGCTGGCCCATTGGCTTCAATGAATGAAGGATTTTCACAATGCAAGTTTAGTGAAAATCAGAGACGACGATCACACAATTTCTCTACACTAATAATGGAGCTTAGGGAGTATATAGACTGTGCGTTGCTCCCTCAGCCAGGTTGGGAGAAAGTGGGTGAGGATTGTAGACAGGGTTGCAAGTGTTCCATAAAAAATATCTAAAAATGTAAAAAGCAACAGTAATATACTAGAATATACTAGTAGCAACTCTTTATTTTCTAGTGTTTCCAATAGTCAACACTAAGTAACCTACATTTTTTACCCATGACGGTTTTTATATTGCTTTACATATAAAAATAGCCTTGTTTCAGCAATTTATCTACTTTCTAGAATGGTGCTAGAAAGTGAGCTTGTAGAGCTTAACATTCAGTATAGGTGCCATTGTTTCCCTTCTGTTTCACACAATCCCTCTATCAATTCACAGAGTTCTCCTGTCTATCTTATTTAGATGTGAGCATTCTCTCACAATACAATAACTTTTTGTGGGCGTGAGGAGGGATATGTGTGATATCTCTGGGAGTGGGGGGGTATGATGTCATAGGGGGGAGTGGCCATGTCCAGAAAGGACCGACACGTGGCATATCAGGCAATGAGGTGCCAGACACCACCCCTTGAGTTTGTTTCTAGCCTGCACAGAGAGATAATATAGAACTATGTCTAGCATATACCTTCCCCACTATGAAATAAGGAACATTTTTGAGCACACAAAGCCTCTTTAACGCTGGCATTGAGCAACACGTTATGTAACAGAAAAAGAAACACACCACAAATAGACAATTGGACACGGTGGAGAACTTTCTCTACGCTGCTAAATTCTCTCCTCTGGACCCTGCTCCGAGTCTCCAGACATCAATGTATATTACAACAAAATGGGCCTTTTCTGTCAATAAAGCCACCCAGTCTAAAAACAAAGAATCCAATCATTTTCCGCCCAAAAAAAAAAATAGGAACAATCGCAGAGAGGGAGACATATCTAGAATTACACAGGCAGGAGAGAAAGGAAGAGAGAACAGGGACTGGGAGGCCAGGGAGTTATTGATTGGTGTCTGTCAGGTATTGTGGAACAATGGAGCAGATTCATGTCTGGGCACTGCACCAAAGCACAGATCAATGGGGACATCGATGCTGGAAGGAGGATAGGCTCTGCCTCCATAGCAACGGTATAAGGAGAGGCGATGGCACAGAGAGACCTTGTCCAAACTTAGCTGTATATATCCAGTGACCCAAATTTCTGTCAACTGGGTGCCCCCTCGTGACAGATTTAAAGCGCCCCTGTCTCCTAGGTAGCTGTTGTGTCGGCAGAACCGAACGAGAGGTCGCAGCCTGTCATTATCGGCAGCGCTGGGAACTTGTGTTATCGGTGGAGCGGTATTAAGAGATTCGGATGATTTTATGCAGTCTCAGGCCTCGGCGCCACCTCCCTAATCACGTCACTTCTTGCAAAGCATGAGAGAAAATGTCAGTGGTCATTTTAACGTTACCAAGACAGAGTCATTGCCAAAATTAGGGATGAGCGCGCTCGGATTTCTGAAATCCGAGCCCACCCGAACGTTGCGGATCCGAGTCGGATCCGAGACAGATCCGGGTATTGGCGCCAAATTCAAAAGTGAAACTGAGGCTCTGACTCATAATCCCGTTGTCGGATCTCGCGATACTCGGATCCTATAAATTCCCCGCTAGTCGCCGCCATCTTCACTCGGGCATTGATCAGGGTAGAGGGAGGGTGTGTTAGGTGGTCCTCTGTGCTGTTTAGTTCTGTGCTGTTTAGTTCTGTGCTGTTTAGTTCTGTGCTGTTTAGTGCTGTGCTGTTTAGTGCTGTGCTGTGCTGTGCTGTGCTGTGTTCTGCAGTATCAGTCCAGTGGTGCTGTGTGCTGTGCTCTGTCCTTCTGAGGTCAGTGGTGCTGCTGGGTCCTGTGCTGTGTCCTGTTCAGTCCAGTGGTGCTGTGTCCTGTGCTCTGTGCTTCTAAGGGCATAGTTATTTCCCCAATATTCCCCTGTGTTTAAAAAAATAAAAAAAAGTTTTTTTTATAAAATACCAAAAACTACTTTAATATTTTTTAATTACCACAAAATTTTCACAACCAATCCTGCAGTATAAGCCCATTGGTACTGCAATATTACCAAGTTCACACATTCAGCAGTAAAAGTCCAGTGGTACTGCAATATTACAAAGTTTACACATTCTGCAGTATCAGTCCAGTGGTGCTGTGTCCTGTGCTCTGTCCTGCTGAGTTCCGTAGTGCTGCTGGGTCCTGTGCCGTGTCCTGTTCAGTCCAGTGGTGCTGTGTCCTGTGCTCTGTGCTTCTAAGGGCATAGTTATTTCCCCATTATTCCCAAGTTTGTAAAAAATAAAAAAAAAGTAAAAAAAAATAAAAAAATTAAAAAAAAAAAAAAATATATAATAATTATAACCAAATTTGCAAAACCAATCCAGCATTATAAGTCCATTGGTACTGCAATATTACCAAGTTCACACATTCAGCAGTAAAAGTCCAGTGGTACTGCAATATTACAAAGTTTACACATTCTGCAGTATCAGTCCAGTGGTGCTGTGTCCTGTGCTCTGTCCTGCTGAGTTCCGTAGTGCTGCTGGGTCCTGTGCCGTGTCCTGTTCAGTCCAGTGGTGCTGTGTCCTGTGCTCTGTGCTTCTAAGGGCATAGTTATTTCCCCATTATTCCCAAGTTTGTAAAAAATAAAAAAAAAGTAAAAAAAAATAAAAAATTAAAAAAAAAAAAATATATATAATAATTATAACCAAATTTGCAAAACCAATCCAGCATTATAAGTCCATTGGTACTGCAATATTACCAAGTTCACACATTCAGCAGTAAAAGTCCAGTGGTACTGCAATATTACAAAGTTTACACATTCTGCAGTATCAGTCCAGTGGTGCTGTGTCCTGTGCTCTGTCCTGCTGAGTTCCGTAGTGCTGCTGGGTCCTGTGCCGTGTCCTGTTCAGTCCAGTGGTGCTGTGTCCTGTGCTCTGTGCTTCTAAGGGCATAGTTATTTCCCCATTATTCCCAAGTTTGTAAAAAATAAAAAAAAAGTAAAAAAAAATAAAAAATTTAAAAAAAAAAAAATATATATAATAATTATAACCAAATTTGCAAAACCAATCCAGCATTATAAGTCCATTGGTACTGCAATATTACCAAGTTCACACATTCTGCAGTATCTTGTGCTACATATAATGGAGACCAAAAATTTGGAGGATAAAGTAGGGAAAGATCAAGACCCACTTCCTCCTAATGCTGAAGCTGCTGCCACTAGTCATGACATAGACGATGAAATGCCATCAACGTCGTCTTCCAAGCCCGATGCCCAATCTCGTAGTACCGGGCATGTAAAATCCAAAAAGCCCAAGTTAAGAAAAAGTAGCAAAAAGAGAAACTTAAAATCATCTGAGGAGAAACGTAAAGTTGCCAATATGCCATTTACGACACGGAGTGGCAAGGAACGGCTTAGGCCCTGGCCCGTGTTCATGACTAGTGGTTCAGCTTCACCCACGGATCTTAGCCCTCCTCCTCCTCCCCCCCCTACAAAAAATTGAAGAGAGTTATGCTGTCAGCAACAAAACAGCAAACAACTCTGCCTTCTAAAGAGAAATTATCACAAATCCCCAAGGCGAGTCCAAGGGTGTTGGTGGTTGTCAAGCCTGACCTTCCCATCACTGTACGGGAAGAGGTGGCTCGGGAGGAGGCTATTGATGATGTAGCTGGCGCTGTGGAGGAACTTGATGATGAGGATGGTGATGTGGTTATTGTAAATGAGGCACCAGGGGGGGAAACAGCTGATGTCCATGGGATGAAAAAGCCCATCGTCATGCCTGGTCAGAAGACCAAAAAATGCACCTCTTCGGTCTGGAGTTATTTTTATCCAAATCCAGACAACCAATGTATGGCAATATGTAGCTTATGTAAAGCTCAAATAAGCAGGGGTAAGGATCTTGCCCACCTAGGAACATCCTCCCTTATACGTCACCTGAATAACCTTCATAGTTCAGTGGTTAGTTCAGGAACTGGGGCTAGGACCCTCATCGGTACAGGGACACCTAAATCCCGTGGTCCAGTTGGATACACACCAGCAACACCCTCCTCGTCAACTTCCTCCACAATCTCCATCAGATTCAGTCCTGCAGCCCAAGTCAGCAGCCAGACTGAGTCCTCCTCAATACGGGATTCATCCGAGGAATCCTGCAGCGGTACGCCTACTACTGCCACTGCTGCTGTTGCTGCTGTTAGTCGGTCATCTTCCCAGAGGGGAAGTCGTAAGACCGCTAAGTCTTTCACCAAACAATTGACCGTCCAACAGTCGTTTGCCATGACCACCAAATACGATAGTAGTCACCCTATTGCAAAGCGTATAACTGCGGCTGTAACTGCAATGTTGGTGTTAGACGTGCGCCCGGTGTCCGCCATCAGTGGAGTGGGATTTAGAGGGTTGATGGAGGTATTGTGTCCCCGGTACCAAATTGGGTACCGGGGCCACCCCACTATGCAGTCCAGATACTTGTTTGGTGGAATTCCGACACGTGGAGGGTTTTTAAATTATATTGTGGCCTCGGTACCAAATTGTGTACCGGGGCCACCACACTACGCAGTCAAGATACTTGTTTGGTGGAATTCAGACCAGTTGAGGGTTTTATTATTATATTGTGTGGACCACTCTATCTATACCACACTACAACTCTATACCACTCTATTTCCTACTTTAATTCTATTTAATTCTATTTCCTACTTTAATTCTATTACTAATTAATTACCATAAAGAGGAACAAAAAAAACCAATTTTACCAAAAGTATAATATGACTTAGACTTACAAACACTACACTTTAAAGATCGTGCCTTTAAATGAAAAAGTCAGTCTTCATTGCACGACTATGTGCAACAGGGACATTTTTTTGGGTTTACAAAGTCAAACAATAACACTACGACCCTGTCTGTCTGGGGTCTGTCAATGACGAATTGTCTGGAGCATGTTTGGAGGAGGTATTGTGGCCCCGGTATCAAATTGGGTACCGGGGCCACCCCACTATGCAGTCCAGATACTTGTTTGGTGCAATTCCGACACGTGGAGGGTTTTTAAATTATATTGTGGCCTCGGTACCAAATTGTGTACCGGGGCCACCACACTACGCAGTCAAGATAGATAGATGCGTATTGCGTATCATAGATAAAGTACATTCAGTGGTGTGGGGCAAATTGAAAAATATTCCAAATGCACTGACATTATCAAAAACAAGAGGTTGTCACACGCTAAAACTCCAACATGTATATGATGGAGAGGATGGAGGAGCAGCCGTATGTGTAGTGTAATGCAGATCTGTTGAAGGTTTTTTATATATTTTATTGTGGTGCCCAGTGCCCACTCCTCTACGCAGTCCAGATACATTTATTGGTGCGAATCATAAAAGTTCAGGGTTTTTAATATATATTGTGGTGACCCACTCCTCTACGCAGTCCAGGTACATTTATTGGTGCGAATCATAAAAGTTCAGGGTTTTTAATATATATTGTGGTGACCCACTCCTCTACGCAGTCCAGGTACATTTATTGGTGCGAATCATAAAAGTTCAGGGTTTTTAATATATATTGTGGTGACCCACTCCTCTACGCAGTCCAGGTACATTTATTGGTGCGAATCATAAAAGTTCAGGGTTTTTAATAGATATTGTGGTGACCCACTCCTCTACGCAGTCCAGGTACATTTATTGGTGCGAATCATAAAAGTTCAGGGTTTTTAATATATATTGTGGTGACCCACTCCTCTACGCAGTCCAGGTACATTTATTGGTGCGAATCATAAAAGTTCAGGGTTTTTAATATATATTGTGGTGACCCACTCCTCTACGCAGTCCAGGTACATTTATTGGTGCGAATCATAAAAGTTCAGGGTTTTTAATAGATATTGTGGTGACCCACTCCTCTACGCAGTCCAGGTACATTTATTGGTGCGAATCATAAAAGTTCAGGGTTTTTAATATATATTGTGGTGACCCACTCCTCTACGCAGTCCAGGTACATTTATTGGTGCGAATCATAAAAGTTCAGGGTTTTTAAGATATTGTGGTGACCCACTCCTCTACGCAGTCCAGGTACAATTATTGGTGCGAATCATAAAAGTTCAGGGTTTTTAATATATATTGTGGTGACCCACTCCTCTACGCAGTCCAGAAAGATACCTTGTTGCAACGTTTTGGACTAATAACTATATTGTGAGGTGTTCAGAATACACTGTAAATTAGTGGAAATGCTTGTTATTGAATGTTATTGAGGTTAATAATAGCCTAGGAGTGAAAATAAGCCCAAAAACTTGATTTTTAAACTTTTTATGTTTTTTTCAAAAAAAATCCGAATCCAATACCTTAAATCCGAACCGAGACCTTTCGTCAAGTGTTTTGCGAGACAAATCCGAACCTCAAAAATAACGAAAATCCGGATCCAAAACACAAAACACGAGACCTCAAAAGTCGCCGGTGCACATCCCTAGCCAAAATTAGCACCTCACTTGCCAAAACTCGATGGTATAAACACTATAATAAAACTATTCAGTGGGTGACATCAGAATTTACCATTCAAAATCAATCAGATCAAAATTTACCTTTTTTGCACATATTACGTATTATTTAGAGAAGACTTTACACGTTTTTTCATACCATCACTTGTATATTATATAATTCATACTGTATATTATACAGTTTTGCAGTGTATATTATCATAGGCAAACCGAGGGGGGGGGGGGGGTTCCTAGTGCCTGGAAATCCCCCTCCACGCCTGTAGCACTGTGTAATTGAGGCGTCTGGACCCTGCCCCCGCTTCACACGGCTCTGCTTAAAAAGGGAGAGCTGCGTGCACCTAACAGTAGTGCACGCAGCATTGCCCATGTATATTATTGGAATAGGAAGAGTTGGAGAGCAGCCAAGCACTGTCTAATATTATAGCCACGCCCCCATGCATGCTGGTCACGCCCACTGGCGGCGTGGTGTGGAAACCCCACTCTACAAATCCTGAATTTGCCCCTGATTATATAGTTTTACTTATAGCGCAAAACCTGCCTGATACTTTCAATGATAAAACGTATAGCAGTGCAGGTTTTATTTTGTAAGACGGATCTTCTTTTCCTGTCAGATAATTGCGGTTTGATCATTTCAGGCCATTTGACTGCTGAGGAGAGATCACATGATCACGATATTCCAGACAGACCTAGGCCGCAAAATAACATTGCAGCACTCGAGAGGTTAACAGGCGCAGGTCATCCGGAGTGAACTAAATAAGTGGGACCTGTGGTTTTTAGGGTAGAAATAAAGTAAAATATTAATGGCAATGTACAGATATTAGTGCGTCCAGGCTGATGATAAGGGGGGGTCTCAGGGCCTATATTGAGATGATTAATAGGGTCAGCATTTCCCTTCCTCTTGTGTGGTTATCGGGCTGCACACTTATGGGATTCCTGGCAGACGCAGCGGTTAAGTTTCTCCTCACTCTACTCGTTTCCAGGAATCCCACGTTTTTGACCCTCTCGTCCCAGGAGAGGTAAGTTCCACCAGTCCTTCTAAGAGTCTTACAATAATTCTCCTGCTTCCTATAAGTGAGCAACATCTGATATCTGACCAAGTGCAAATGCTTTTTAAACGGCTGACAATGCGCTTACTTCACTATAATATCACATTCCCTTATAAAGTAGAGAATTCATCACCAATGTCTCACGATGTTCAGTCCAGATAGATTTTTTTTTTTAGACTTTTGACAACCGGCTTGTTTTAAAGCTATACAAATTGCATCTAAACATCATGACAGCACGGTGGCTTAGTGGTTAGCACATCTGCCTCACAGCGCTGGGGTCATGAGTTCAATTCCCGACCATGGCCTTATCTGTGTGGAGTTTGTATGTTCTCCCCGTGTTTGCGTGGGTTTCCTCCGGGTGCTCTGGTTTCCTCCCACACTTCAAAAACATACTAGTAGGTTAATTGGCTGCTATCAAAATTGACCCTAGTCTGTCTGTGTCTGTGTGTGTGTGTGTGTGTGTTAGGGAATTTAGACTGTAAGCCCCAATGGGGCAGGGACTAATGTGAATGAGTTTTCTGTACAGCGCTGCGGAATCAGTGGCGCTATATAAATAGATGATGATGATCATAGTTTGTTTTCATTTTATTGGGGATGATGTTGTTGCTGTTTCTGACTAAAAACAAAAGTACTGAGTTAAAGAGTAATAAAGCCAGTATTGCATTTCATTATATTTGAAAAAAGGTTGTGTATTACTAAGAGGAATAATAAACATGGAATAAGTGGAGTGTTTATGCTTACCCAGAGTCCACCATGCTCTCCTTCGCTCGTCTGCCTCGCTAGGAGGGAGGTGCTTCTCTAGCACAGCAGACACAGAGTGACTGACTACTTGCCACACTTGCTTTGCAGAAATGGGTTAGTTGATTCCTACAATAGGATTAATAATGTCACAGGAACTGGAGTGACTGCATCGTCAGCTTTTTGTTATCTGTATCAGATACCACCAAGGTATCGGATGGGCCAGAAGCGGAGCTAGCGATGCTGTGAGCCCCGGTGCAGGGAAGCGGGGAGGAGGCCGCTAGTTCCTCGTGCAGCTGGCCCCATTATCTCTAAATATCTTAATAAACTGCATCAATGGACCTCATTGTATCAGTAAAGTTAATTGCGATGACACTAACCAATCAAAGCGGCTGTCTCATGTTCTGACCAATCACGTTAAATGTGTGGAAAAAAAATAATCACTTACTACCTACGCAATAAGCAGGTAAAGTTTATGTTCACTTTTATAGAAAAGAAAATAAACGGCTTTGTGACCATTATTTTTCTATGTTCAATATTCTATTTTGTACTTTTAGAACTACAATTTTCTGTTGAAAATAAAAAGTAAAACAAACAAACACACGTGGAATGTACCCAGAAAAAACACGTTTGTCTATAATCGCTAAAAACTAAAATCTCTAAAATATAGATAAACGTGATTGCTTGCGTTACCAGTAGAGGCTAGCGGTCATTCTAGTGAAATGGCAAATTATTATTCTTTATTAGTTCTGCTTTAAACGTGATGTGCGGGTCTAGAGAAGCATTCAGTAAGTGTCACCGTAGTATTCTAGAATCTAAGTCGGAACCTTAGAATGATTAATTGCCGTCGCTAAAGGCTCTTGTTAATGTCAGTTAGAGGTTAATCGCGTCATTGTAGTGAGAGCTGGCCCAGTAATTAGGCTGTGATCTTAAGACATGGTCCAATTTTGTTTCATTGGTTTGTTAGTTCACCAAATTGACTAACCGTTGTCATGTGTGTGGACACTTCACAGTCAGTCAAAATCTGGTCAGACTATATTAGTTGTGTCAAGAAATAGCCAAAAGACAACGATCAACGTTCACTGCCCGCTTTGTGAGGTAACTGTAAGTACCAGGATGAAGGAGAGCATTGCAAAATGTATTTTCTGTTGCTACTCTGGACCAACCAGATCAGTGCAAATTGGCAGTTAACATGTGTGGCCAAATTGCAAACAAATCTGGTTCTTTGGCATTCATGCATAGGCCACAAGGGTTGTGATAAGCAACAAGATTCAGGGGGTCGGATATTACCCATGTCAACTGCTGTGGCAGCTTATAATAGGGACATTTTGCACTTTTTACCTCAGGGCCCCCGTCAGTAAAGGGCATACTTGCCAAATCTCCCAGAATGTCTGGGAGACTTCCGAAATTCGGGTCGGTCTCACGGAGTCCTGGGAGAGCTGGCATGTCTCCCGCATCCCGCAATTGCGAGGCTAAAATGATGCCATTCTTGGTGAATCATGTCATTTTGACCCCCCCCCCCACCACGGCAAAATGGCATATTTGTCGCGGGGGGCGGGGCCAAAATGTTGCATTCTAGACACGCCCCTTTCCCGGATACAACTTGCCAAAAGTAGGAAAGTATGGCTTGGGGTGAGGGACTTGCTGTATATTACAATTATTATTATTATTATTATATTTTGATGAGGCGCCACAGATTCCGTAGCGCCAGATACAGAAGCAAGTAACTAATAGATGAGGTAATACATGTCAGTAGCGCAGATGAGTGCGAGTAATGCTATGGGGGCTAACACAGAGCGCAGCAAAAGACGTGACATTTCTCCCTGTGTGATAGGTCCACTAATGATCACATTATTCGTGGCGCTCAGGTTAGTTTGCGTAATGGATAAGAAGGGCACTCAGTCACCTCATGCTGCAGAAATATTAGGCCCCGTTCCTGAATGTTGACATCCGAGACAGGTTAACCCTCTAGCTGAGGCGGACGGGATTTGCAAAGAATGTGTGTCTGTCGGCCATCTTGAAGGAAAAGGGTTAAGTAAAGAGACACAGCAGAACAAAATTCCTGTGGTATTGATTGGTGTTGCGCCTGTCTCCAGCGGTTCCCCGTAGTTTCAGTCGATGAAGGTAACTGGTGAAACTGACCGGGGGGTCCCAGCACCTAGGGTCATAAAGTATTGTGTCTCACACAGCTCTTGTGCAGAGTCTGCAAGCTAGCCGTGACCCATTCCTGAGCACAGGTGGTAGATAGCCATGTATGTTCCATATCTGGGCTCTGGAGTTCCCAGAATGCCCCTCAGCCTGGTAAATGCAGTGACTGGGATGAGCCTGGGTTTAGAGTTCAGTTTAGTACAGTGTTGGCTAACCTGGGACACTCCAGGTGTTGTGAAACTACAAGTCCCAGCATACCCTTCCAGCAATAAGCTGCTATACATTGGCAAAGCATGCTGGGACTTGTAGTTTCACAAGGTTAGCCAACACTGGTTTAGTAAATGGCAGTCAAACCACCGGGCTGATTCTCATTGATTTTCCTCGAAAATGATGCAAAACCCCAAAGACCAATGTAATGTAGAGCTATGGCCACAAGCTGATATTATAGACATAGTCCAGGACTTGTGTTCGTCTGACACTGCCTGAGAGAGAGAGAGAGAGATGTGTGGACCAGCTATACCTTGCAGATATTTTTATGAAGTTACCAGCATGTCTAGGGTGGGCACGGCCTATCTATTGAATACAGACAGCCAGACAGACTGTGCAGCTATGTGTTTTGAACATGGATGCCAGCACTGTATACCGACCGCAGAGTTCAAAGAGCACTAACGGCAATACTAGTTATAAGAATTTTCCTGTTTAAAGTGTCCACACCACTGCGGGGCAATATCCTGGCAAATGCCTGAATATTAATAATGTCCTATACAGGGGCAAACTCAGGATTTCTATAGAAGGATGCCCATTGGTGGCCATGCCACCAGTGGGCATGACCAGTATACATGGGGGTGTGTCTATAATTTTAGACAGTGCTGGACTGATCTTCAACTCTTCCTATCCCCATCATATACACAGGGCAAGCCACCGCAAGCATAGAGTGCCCCAGGCTGGGAAAGGGGGTTTCCACGCACCAGAACCCCCCCCCGGGTGCTCCCCTGCTATACATAGTAGACTGACAATGTACTTGTCTCAGAATTCCACACCAAAAAAAGATTTCCTCTATGCAGGGGTTCTGCTAATGAATTGTCTGCCCCTGTCACAAAATCAAAAGCCTCTTTACGGCGAGAGAAAAACTGGTCAACAAATGTCACAGCAGAGGGCAGGACCAGTATAACAGGTCAAAGGACATAACTAAAATGAGAGACAAAATAGATATACAGGGAAAAGATCTCTGATCTGGAAACCCATTATTCAGAGAGTTATGAACAAACAGATTGGAAAATAGGTAAATAATAATGTCTTATGTACAGACACGATCAATGAGCTTTTACTCCTGCAGTGACTGTGAAGAACTCTACTCAAAAATGTAATAAGGAGGGGTAGAAGGGGCAGCGGAGAGGGGGGGGAGGGGAGATGCAATTTGTGAATGTAATATAATTTATATATATTTGCATGGAGCTCCAAATTCCGAATTATAGATCCAATGCAATTATATGTAAATAAACAGGTCTGCATCGTGCTCAGTATTCATATTTATAAATGAGGTGGTAGGTAAAAAAAGACCCAAATAAACAATAACAAAAAGATGAATTCCAGCAATGATTTCAATTATATTTTTTATAAAAAAAACGTTTTCTGTGTTGTTTCCAATGTATTCCATGTTATGGCAACTTTAGTCTCTCTGACATGTGATTGCTATGGTGTGTTCACATATATGTACTGTATACATGTATGTTTATATAGTGCAACTGGATAATCACATAGTTGCCTACTCTCCCAGAATGTCCGGGAGGCTCACAAAGTTTTGGGAGTTCTCTCTGACTCCCGGGAGAACAGGGAAACCTCCTGAATTGTGCCCGCTTCGGTGGTGGGTGGGTGGGGGTGGGGCTTAAGTGTTGTCCCTGCATAGTCCCCTGTTGTGTTAGGCCGATATTGATAAAGTTTGACAGGGGCGGGTCTTAACGAGGCAACCCGCGTGGCCACACACCCTCTCTGATCAACACTTTACAAATTGACACTTTTTCAGCACAAGAACAAGAAGTCGTATACAGTATATAAAATACATTCAAATAAATACAGTGCACTAACATGCAATAAATATACATATACATGTAAAAATAAGAAATAGGTCCCTGCCCACAAAGATCTTATAGTGTAATTAGATTAATGGAAGAAAAAAACAAATATAGTAGGTCATAATTTGGTGCATATATTGACCTGGATCACAAAGGTCAAAGTGCAATGTAGGGGTTATTCACTCAACAAGTGTGCTTGAGAAAAGTCTTATAGTATGAAGGTATGACCTAGGTTAATGGAAAGTATAGTGTTTCAAAGAGCATTCTTGTGAAACATATACTATACACAGAGCATTCTAGTGAAACCTATACTATACACAGAGCATTCTAGTGAAACCTATACTATACAAAGAGCATTCTAGTGAAACCTATACTATACACAGAGCATTTTAGTGATACTTATACTATACACAGTGCATTCTAATGATATCTATACTATACACAGAGCATTCTAGTGATATCTATACTATACACAGAGCATTCTAGTGAAACCTATACTATACACAGAGTATTCTAGTGAAACCTATACTATACACAGAGCATTCTAGTGATCTATATACAAGACAAAGATTATTTTAGCGACTTCTAGAAAATACAGAGAGCATTATAGAGACTGATATAAAATACAAACAGCATTCTTGTGATCTCTTTATAATGCAGAAAGCATTCTAGAAGCCAATATACAATAAAGACAGCATTTTCATGAACATTATACAATACAAAGAGTTTTCTTCTGAACCACATATAATCAAAGAGCATTCTAGGCTTCATACACAATACAGACAGCATTCTAATGACTAATATACAATACAGGGAGTATTATAGTGACCAGTATACAATAAACACAGCATTCTAGTGCACAATATATAATACAGAGAGCTTTCTAGTGAACAATATACAACACAGCGAGCATTCTAGGGACCATACACAATACAGAAAGTATTCTAGGGATCTCTATACAATACAGAGAGCATTCTAGTGATCAATATACGATAAACATGGCATTCTAGTGAACAATATATAATACAGAGAGAATTCTAGTGATCTTTATATAATAGAGAAAGCATTCTAGAGACTTCTATACAATACAGAGAGCATCTTAAATAATATAGAATTGAGATAACATGTAGTTATACAATGCAGAGAGCATCCTAATGACCGATATATAATGCAAAGAACATTTTATAAACATTATATAGAACAGTTTAATAAACAATATGCATACCTAAAACATTCTAGTGACCACTGTACAATACAGACAGCATTTTAATGATATACAATATACAATGATATTCAATGCAGAGAGCATCTTTGCAAACAATATACAATACAGGGAACGTGTTAGTGATCCCTATACAATACAGATAGCATTATATTGACCGCTATACAATACAGATAGCATTCTATTGACCGCTATACAATACAGAGAGCATTCTAGTGACCTCTATACATTACAGATAGCATTCTAGTGACCTCTATACATTACAGATAGCATTCTAGTGACCTCTATACATTACAGATAGCATTCTAGTGACCGCTATACAATGCAGAGAGCATTCTAGTGACCTCTATACAATACAGAGAGCATTCTAGTGACCTCTATACAATACAGAGAGCATTCTAGTGACCTCTATACATTACAGATAGCATTCTAGTGACCGCTATACAATGCAGAGAGCATTCTAGTAACCTCTATAAAATACAGAGAGGATTCTTGTGACCACTATCCAAAACGCAATGCATTCTAGTGGCTAGTATTTAATGCCAACCCTGTACTGGAGGCCACTATAAATGCAGCCCCCCAAATCTCTTGTGATTTTACAGTGCAGACCCCTAAAGCCCCTGGTGGTTTTACTGTTTACGCCCCAGACCTTAGCCATATTTATAAGGTAGACCCCAGACCACTTGTGGTGTCACTGACAAATTACTTACTCCTCCTGCGCTCCCGCACTTTACCCATGCGCACTGGAGGATAAGTTTGGCTGTCCTGGACCACCGTCATACCCAATAGAAATCACCCAGCACTCTGATTGGTGGATATTTGCATTCACTTAACAATCGGTGAATAGGGACAAAAAAAATTACAAAAATGATCTATCTTCCAAAACTGACACCTTTAGCAAATCACACCTGGTGCAAGGGAGCCAGAATTAGGGGGGGAGACATCCTGGACTCCAGAGAGAAGGAGATTCTCCCACAGCGTTTACCTGCCGCCAGACGGGCAGCGTCACGACGCGGATTGTGCTGTCAAGCTCCACCAACCTCAGTAAACGCTGAGTGGCAGGGACGTGATGATGTCATTCAGTGTTTAAAGAAGTGGGTGGGGCTTGATGATACTATTACCCCATCCACTTCTGCTTTTCCTACCTCACCATCCGAATATCCAGGAGGTGAGTTAGGAAAAGATACAAGTATGTTTGCGGCCGAATTACACCTTGCAACAGTCCCGGTAGGAAAATCAGGACAAATCAGGTTGAGCGATCTCTTTACCCACTAATACGTATTTGTTCCCATCCATGTTTTTCCCAATATAAGAATACCCTCCACAAATTTAGAATTTTTATACATTTCCATGAGACAGAACGGTGGCTCAGTAGTTAGCACTTCTGCCTCACAGCACTGGGGTCATGAGTTTGATTCCTGACCATGGCCTTATCTGTGTGGAGTTTGTATGTTTTCCCCGTGTTTGTGTGGGTTTCCTCCGGGTGCTCCGGTTTCCTCCCACACTCCAAAAAAAACATACTGGTAGGTTAATTGGCTGCTATTAAATTGACGTTAGTCTCACTTGGTCTGTGTGTGTGTTAGGGGATTTAGATTGTAAGCTTCAATGGGGCAGAGACAGATGTGAGTGAGTTCTCTGTACAGCGCTGCGGAATTAGTGGCGCTATATAAATAGATGATGATAATGAGGGCCACTACATTTGTGTACATATTAAATTAAACATAAGCTGCCGGCAGGAATGTAATAGTTTGCTGATATCCATGAAGGGGTTAAGGGCCTGGGTGAATTCTCTCGTAGTTTCCATGGCAACATCTGATGTATCGGCCTATTGATCAGCAAATAGATATATTGAGGCCCGAGATCTCGGCCAGCCCCAGTTATGCTGCACGCTGCACATTTTTCTTCTAACCGTAGGCCGAAATCAATAGCCGACACACGCTTTCCCACCACAGCACCTCTCCCCTCCTCCGTCTTCGTCTTTGCCTTGTAAAACAAAAGCGCCAAACGTACACAATGACTCACACAATATTTATATCGCAAGCTGTACATTATCTTAAATGGAATGGCATCATTTTTTCCACCTTTTCGCCTTAACAGAACCAACCCCCCCCCCCCCCCCCCCCAAACTCAAGAAAGGAAAGGGGGGGATTTTCAGGAAAATAAAACGTCCTCTATCCTTCCTCTAAATAGGGACCGGTGTCACGTTAGTGAAAGGAAAATCATTTTAAAAAGCGCATCCCCGTCATTTGCTGCGTTTGCAAAAGCCAAATGCCCACGGTATTGTATAGTTATTTATTCACAATAAATACATTCAAGATAGGGGTTATACTATATAAGACACTGAGAGAACTATCGCATTGGTTTTTATTTCAATTATTTCAGTCACAAATCTGCTCTGCTAATTAAAAATGAAACGTGAACAGTGTTACATTTGCTTTCGATATCTTCTGTTAGTAGCTTTCCCCTGGCAATTTATCATGCCAGAAATTTCTTATATATTTTTTTATTTCCTCAATTGTGGCGATAATTGTTTTCTTTCAGTAATTATTTATCCCCTGCAATATAATTTAAAACTTTAGACGTCATTCAAACTTTCTAGTAGATTCGGTTTGTTTTCGTCACTCCATTTTGTTATTTTCCTGTCAGTTTTGCCCTACGAGAAGTGACTTTTATATTTCTTACGGATATTTAAGCAGGGCTCTTTAGAAGCGTTCTGTTTTCCCAAGTATCTATTCCCATTTGCAGAGAGAAGGGGGGGGGGGCACACGGCACGCTTTAACCCGAAAAGGTCACACTTAGAGGTCACTGTATTTTTGTAAAACAAAAAGAGAAGGACATTTGTGGAGAAGGCAGCTGCAAGGTACATGAATGGGCCGAACGCCACGGCGGCAGTGCTAATCCACAGCACGCGCCTGTCCGGTCGTCAGAATCACACGGCTCTATTCTGATGCATTGACCTAATGCCCCAACTTGGCATTCCGTTCTGTTGGGGTTGCTGAGCAGCCCACATTGTAGGATTCTTTATTTGGTCAAACTTGGTGTAAGCATTCATCCACCCAATCGCTTTTTTGACGAAATGTGAACACACACACATTACAAATCATATTTCCATAGTTAATCTATCTTATCTTCGTTATAATAACTAAGTTCTCACTTTTAATTAAAGATAAACTTGCCCCTTCCAGCTCGCTGTGATCCATTTAAGCCGAAGGGCGGAAAGCCTCAAAAATATTGTTTTACTGACAAGTTTCATAAAATTTGACAACCACCAATTTTAAATGGCATTTTATTTACACGTTACTGTATAGATGTGGATGAAAATTTCAATGATTAAAAATTTATAGGAGGACGGACGCAGAAATTATACAAAACTTCTTAGGTCCAGTATTGCTGTAGACCATATTATGCACAGTTCAGTAGTGTCAGAATTATATTCAGTAATGTTTTTTATTATTTAGTGTTTTGTTTTTGTTTTTGTTTTTTTACATGTTTTTACTTATTTTTTTATTGATTTACGTTATATCTGCTTACGGTAAATATTTATAATGTGACTGTAAGGCAAATGTACCTAAATATCTAACTTTAACACGATGATCACATAAAAATACAAGCAATATTAAAAAGAACCAGTTTACAGAAAGAAAAGTACACAAGAGAAATAAAATTGCACTAGATGTAAATGCTTTAACAAAATAAAAGAGACACGGGGTAAAATATAGAGTTATTCTAAAAATGATTTGTGAACCATTATATAATGGAAGAGAAATCATATTGACGCCGTTAAGTTCATCTATTCGTCTATTTAAATAAATGCAGTATTGTATCCTTAAATTAAAATGATCCTAAATACTCTCAATTGAATTAGGGAAGACACATTATCAAAGAAATGACTGAAATTCTATGTCATTTCTGGCCACACAGCATTTGTCATAAATTAATTGAGCGCATAAAAGTTACCCAATAGCAGCGTAAAATTGTTCTTTTTTTAAATTGCCTGCAAAATGCACGATAAACCTCCATCAGGCCTTAAACACAAATTAATCTCTATGAAGTGATGTTTTTGCTGTGTTTTTACCTCAGAAAGACATAACGAGTAATGCTAATCACAATTTAATGCATTTGATAGAATTATTTTTATTTTGATTGTATTATTATAATTATTATTATTATTATAAATATTAGGGAAAGTAAGATTATGCCACACACATTAAAATTTGTATTTTTATGTCTACGGGCTACTGAAGAATTGTGTAAAATGAAGCCTCTACAGCACACACACTATAATAATAAGATCATTTTTCCAACTGCTCTAATTTTAAATTTGCATGCAATCAATTTTATATTTCTAATTGAATTGTAATGCGCAAGTAACCCCCACACCTTACAATTTCTACGTGATTCCAGATCTAACCAATTGTACAGTTGCACTGTAAGCTGTACGGGAGACCTCAAGACGTATCCTGAAATGACGGAATCATATGTTTGAGAATTTGGTGCAAAACTGTTAAGTTGTTCCTCTTGTAAAATTTATAAAGTTGTTTTTGGGCCCAGCGGTGTTGACAATTATTTACTGTTTCATGTCTGTGTTTTGAGGGGACGCAGATATGGGATCACGGTCATAGAGTAAGGTGTATACTGTGGGGCAGATGGTGTTTTTTATAAGACCCCGAGGGGAGGGGGGGGGGGTGGGCAAGATGTCCACTTATTGACACCTGACATGGATAGGTAGCGAAGCTGTGGGCAGTTTGGACCTCGCCTGTATACAGAGGTCACTATACGTGTCATGGTGAATCTGCCCCCATTCAAACAAGCTGGCTCCTCTTCTGTCATTATCCCAGCGGCAGAAGGGACTGTTGACCTCTCACCTCTGTGGCTTTACTCGGGGTCATCTGTCACTTCCCAATCAATGCCCTCCGCAAAGAACAATCTATTTAACCCTGCGTTGTCTGCCGTGCATTTAGCAGCCAGCGTCTTTTGCTGAGTTCCATCGGCCTAGTCGTGGCTCAATGTCTGACTCCAGACTCACAGAAGTTGATGAAAGTGCACCCCCCCCCCCCCCCACTACATTCCCTTTTTTGAACCTCTGTATTATTCAATGTACACATTTGCTGGATTCTTCTAAAGATTGTCATTGCTTATATTTTACAGCCAAATGGAATCTGTCTGGAAAACACAAACAAAAAATGTAAAATGCTGAAAAATAAATAAAAATTAAGTCAATTATTTATTTTTTATCGGCCACCATTTCTGTGTACAGGGCTGAGATCACCCAGCATCTTCAACAAGTGCTGGAAATATCTACTTAAAGCCGTATAGATAGGCACTGAATTAAGGAGAAGGGCGTAAGGCACACGAGAGTTGTTTTGCGTTACGTTATGTTGGTTTTGACGCCTTACTTTTGGTTAAACGCAACATGCGGAACTTAAGGTAACTGACCCTTCATTTTCACCTCATTATGTCAAGTGTTTAGCTATTATAAGCTTGAGAGCAGGGTCCTCTTGCCTCTTTGTCTTTTAATTACCTGTTTTACTTCATTAGTGTGCAGTTTCCCAATTGTAAAGTTGTGTATAATATTCTTGCTCCAAACGCTAGGAAGAGATTCAATCAGCCACAGTGCTTCTGAGAACATGGTGGCTGCGCGTTTTTACCGGTAGTACGGTAAAAATATACGCCCATTTTTTTCTCACACCTCTATGTCAAGGCAGCACGGTGACTAAGTGTTTAGTACTTTTGCCTTATAACACTGGGGTCATGAGTTCATTTCCTGACCATGGCCTTATCTGTGAGGAGTTTGTATGTTCTCCCTGTGTTTGCGTGGGTTTCCTCCGGGTGCTCCGGTTTCCTCCCACACACAAACATACTGGTAGGTTAATTGGCTGCTAACAAATTGACCCTAGTGTGTGTCTGTGTGTATGTTAGGGAATTTAGACTGTAAGCTTCAATGGGGCAGGGACTGGTGTGAGTGAGTTCTCTGTACAGCGCTGCGGAATTAGTGGCGCTATATAAATATATGGTAATAATAATAATAATATGGGGTGCGAGCAGAAATCTGCGGATATTTCACTAAAAAATTAATATACGGAACACTTTGCTTGTATTTTTGCTAATTGAATCTCCCCCCTCGTTTGAAGTTCTGGGATGTATTGGGAAAAAACTCGTCACAAATTTAAGGGGCAGATTCAATTGCCCGCGTTGTTCTGAAAAACAATGCGGGTGAGCCTACTTATCGTCACTCTGCGGATTTGATCTCGCAGCTCTACCGACTTGAAAAGTCCAGCGCCCGCTTTGTTCTTCGGAACAAGGCGGGGATTTGAATCTGCCCCTAAGAGTGAACAGAAAAGTTAGAAGAATAATAAAAAAAATGTTGACTTTATTTCATATAAAACACATCTGTCGTTTCATTTAATATTTAAACCAGACTAAAAATCTCGGTCAACGATGGAACGATGTCGCTCCAATCCTGCAGTGTGTACACACTCAGGACCGGCAGTGTCCATAGATCTCTATGGAGTGTGCAGAGTCACCATCTTTTCAGCTGATGGTTATGACAGATGAAGAGCACAGATCTGACGGTAAATCATGTATAGTCTGTACACATGAATCAGCATGCTGGTATATATATATATATATATATATATATATATATATATATATATATATATATATATATATATATTGAAAACGATGGCCTTCATGAACTCTATTAAGTATTATAAACATTTAAACATCAGTTGACTCTTTTGTTTTCATTTATTTGATAAAGAAGGGGGCACCGTGAGGGTCTGTGTAGCGGAGAACTGCTGTGGGGTTTGGAAGAGGGGCAGCTTGAAAAATTTGTTAAAGGAAGGGAGAATATGACAATGCCCCCCCCCCTCCACCCCCGTCACATACAGCCCTATACACAGTAACGTAATCAGTCATGTGGACAGATCGCTGCCTCCCACACGATCAGTACATTCATCTTCCGAAAGAGTTTGTGAAGCAGCGACTAGTCTGGTGATCTGATTGGCTGCACGTTGTTCTATCTCCGCCCACTTCAAAACCGTGGACATCCCAGACAAGAAGGAGATAATGAGTGAATACTGAGAAATGAATTATGGTTTGTTTTTTGCTTTTTTTTTTATAAACTAATTTTTGCTGTTTTATTTAATCCCACAGTATTAAATGAATTATAATGTGTGGCCACAAAGCTTTGCAACATGATACTGTCACTGATAATTTAGGAATAAAGTGGTAGCTTTTTTGGCTAATTGACTAGGTTTTAGTTGCAGACTTTTAATTCTATTTAGATATCTGTTTGTCACGAAGGGAGCAATACAGAAACTGAAATGTAACAAGCTTAAATATACATATATATATATATATATATATATATATATATATATATGCAAAATATATCCCTAAAATATATTTCAACGGTCTTATACGTGATCGATATGGTCGCCCTGCAAACCTCAGAGTCTGTTGAGGCAATGATTTGCTTTACGGACTGTAGGGCGGATCAGCTAATTACACAATTATGCTGACTGATCACATAACGACTGACCTATAAAGGACCTATGTGGATTAACCTGTTTGTGGGTAAACAAGGAAACCAGACGTATATTAGGATATTTTACTGCAAATTTGCTGGAAAGCAAAAATTTCACAACAGTTCGGCATGGAATCTTTGCCGAAGTTTTTCTCCCATAATGCATTTTTAGGTGGCTAGTTCCATCTGTCAAACAGAGCAGCACGGTGGCTCAGTGGTTAGCACTTCTGCCTCACAGCACTGGGGCCATGAGTTCAATTCCTGCCCATGGCCTTATCTGTGTGGAGTTTGTATGTTCTCCCCGTGTTTGCGTGGGTTTCCTCTACCCTATCCAAAGAGCATAGCCAATTAACCTATCAGGTATATAACCTGATACGTTAATTGGCTGCTGTCTAATGTACCCTAGTGTGTGTATGTTAGGGAGTTTAGACTGTAAGCTCCAATGGGGCAGGGACTGATGTGAGAGAGTTCTCTGTACAGCGCTGCGGAATTAGTGGCGCTATATAAATAACTGATGATGATGACCTATACTAGTTCTTTTGTAATTATCGTATCTGCTGCCAGGTAACTCCAATTCTTTAATAATAATTTCAATAGTACTAGTCCACGGTTTATTTACATGGCTGCAAATGTTGCAATGAAAGGTTAGATATTCACCATCTGTAGCAGACAACAGTGGACCTCATTCATGAAAAGCGCCGGTAGCACTTAGGTGGTCCGCCCAACGCACTTCATGGGGAACGTCCACTTTCCGGTCTTTGGAGCAACCTGTACCAACTAGAAGCTTTTCATATCTATCAATGTGCAACTGGAATGTTCAGTCCCATTAAAATTATAGTATGATATCTGTGCAGAGCAAAGGACACATCTATATTTAATAATCTTGCTTCATCATTATCATCATCATTTATTTATATAGCACCACTAATTCCGCAGCGCTGTACAGAGAACTCACTCACATCAGTCCCTGTCCCCCATTGGGGCTTACAGTCTAAGGCCCTGATTCATTAAGGATCTTAACTTGAGAAACTTCTTATTTCAGTCTCCTGGACAAAACCATGTTACAATGCAAGGGGTGCAAATTAGTATTCTGTTTTGCACATAAGTTAAATACTTACTATTTTTTCATGTAGCACACAAATATCAACTTTAAATTTCAGTGTACAAATAAGCTATCAAGTATTTCTGTGCTACATGAAAAACAGTCAGTATTTAACTCATGTGCAAAACAGAAAACTAATTTGCACCCCTTGCATTGTAACATGGTTTTGTCCAGGAGACTGAAATAAGAAGTTTCTCAAGTTAAGATCCTCAATGAATCAGGCCCTAAATTCCTAACATACACAGAGAGAGAGAGGAACTAGGGCCAATTTTTTTATTTTATAGCGGCCAATTTACCTACTAGTATGTTTTTGGAGTATGGGAGGAAACCCGGAGCACACCCATACAAACACGTGGAGAACATACAAACTCCACACAGATAAGGCCATGGTCAGGAATTGAACTCATGACCCCAGTGCTGTGAGGCAGAAGTGCTAACCACTGTGCCACCGTGCTGCTTCATGAAATAAGATTCTAATTTCAGCAAACTCTGCCACTTTGTTTTGCAAACAAATGGCCTTGGACGGAAATCTAGGGGCACCGGTGCTATTCAAGGTAGGTAACATTGCCAAAAATTATTTTGTACAGTGCCTTGGCCATCTTGTGCTTCATAAATGTGGCCCAGTATGTTTCTCAGTTCTCAACAGGTGATTTCAGGCAAATTTTCAATTCAGTCATTAATTCAGTAAATTATATTACTTTCTAAAGTTACAAATATCCTGGCTAAACTTCAGCGATTTCTCTCCTGCCAGAGATGCTGGATTTTTATATAATTTGCATTATATGAGGTTCAGGGTAATAGAAAAACACTCAGAATGACAAGCAGTGAATGACAAGCAGTAAAACAAACTTCAGATTTACACAGGAATAATTTATATCTTAGGTTTCTTAGCAGAGGAGTGGATTTATTGAGACAATTTAAAAAAGTATAACAACTTAATGGGTTTCAAATTAAATTTAGTAGAAATGGTATCCTTGTTTAAAAGAACTCTAATTCCGTATTTTTTTTTATTTCTCTTTTGTACTTGTGTGAATATTGCGAGTTGACTGCATAAAATTATATCCTCTTATAGGTCTTTACCTTGTTTCTGTGACAGTATTAGTTAATCTGTTTATAGAGCTCATTATTTAGTACAATTCAATTATTGCTTTTTCTCCCCTATAATCCTTTCATCTCTTCCCAGAGGTCTCCTGTCAATCTTATTGACGTGATAATCCTTTCACAATACAATAGCTTGGGGTGTGGCCTAATGCAATAGTTATGTGTGACATCTTTTGGTGGGGAGTTTGACATCATTAAGGGGTGTGGCCGTGCCCAGATCTGTCCGGAAATATGACCGACAAAGAGGTGGCGGATGCAATTCTCGGAGTTTGCTCATAGCCTGTACAAAGGGTTAACATAAAACTGTGTCAAACACAGAAATCTGAGGTTGTATCATTTTACCGACCGTTATTTTGTCAACCGTTTGAGGTTTATAGATATTTATTTTTTAGAGACAGCAAAGGAAACAAAGATTAATCACTAAACACTATTATTATTATAACCATTTATTTATATAGCGCCACTAATTCCGCAGCGCTGTACAGAGAACTCACGCACATCAGTCCCTGCCCCATTGGGGCTTACAGTCTAAATTCCCTAACACACACACACACACAGACTAGGGTCAATTTGTTAGCAGCCAATTAAGCTACCAGTATGTTTTTGGAGTGTGGGAGGAAACTGGAGCACCCAGAGGAAACCCACACAAACACGGGGAGAACATACAAACTCCTCACAGATAAGGCCATGGTCAGGAATTGAACTCATGACCCCAGTGCTGTAAGGCAGAAGTGCTAACCACTGAGCCACCGTGCTGCCCGTAACACTAAGATAGTTATATTAAAAAAAAAAAAATTAGATGAGGTCTTAGGGATGAAACATTTACAAATCTATCATTGAGCCACATAGATTGTTGGCTGGGGATTTGTTGTCTGTTTATTCCTTTTAAAAAACATAGTGGGACACTTATGGAAACTGGCGGGAGACATCGAAACCAATTAGAACATGTTTTTCTTGTGCAGTTTAGAAAGTGAAGAAAACATCTGATTGGATGCGATGGGCAACTCTACCTTTTTCCTTTGCGGTGATTTTCAGAAATGCCCCCCATTATGTGACCCTAGCCCAAATTCAAGCCTCTAGGGTGTGGTCCATGCCATGGTGTTAGCGTCAGAGTTGATTGTGCGCCACCGGTAAACAATTATATGCCACCACCTGAGCTTTATGTATCTAGTTACTCACGCCATCTATTGCCTGTCAGCAGCTGGGGCGGAAGCATGCAAAAGCGCCCCGGTTAGCCCGCCAACGGCTGGGACAAGCAAGACAGGAAGTAATGTCTTGGCTGCCTAGGTAGCAGCGGCTTCAGAAAACACTTGAGTCGTCGCAGCCGTCGCAGTGGCTCGTAACCCTTGGATGAATGTATGTTGGGCAGCACGGTTGCTAAGTGGTTAGCACTTCTGCCTCACCGCACTGGGCTCATGAGTTCAATTCCCGACCACGGCCTTATCTGTGTGGAGTTTGTATGTTCTCCCCGTGTTTGTGTGGGTTTCCTCCGGGTGCTCGGGTTTCCTACCACACTCCAAAAACATAGTGGTAGGTTAATTGGCTGCTATCAAAATTGACCCTAGTCTGTGTGTATGTTAGGGGATTTTAGACTAAGCTCCAATGGGGCAGTGACTGAAGTGAATGAGTTCTCTGTACAGCGCTGCGGAATCAGTGGCGCTATATAAATAAATGGTGATGATGATGATGTTCCTATAGCCGTTATATCTCTCCAGTTCTACCTCCCTGATGAAGGGCAAAGCTTTTTCCAGATTAGACTAGTGAGATTGGATAAAATCCGTATTAAAAAAAATGTCCATCTCTTTCTGGATTCAATAGCGACGTACAGTAACGTAGGCCAAATCGCTGAGATTTTTTGGGAACGTACAGCGTTTCCACAAACTCATGAGCACTACACGGTTTTCATAACAGGTTACAAAGTGCCGAATTATAGGTGTTAAAAATATAAGCTAAAATATAATTAGCAATATGTTGCTTTTGCTAACGGTTGACTCCTGTGAACATAAACACATTGCCAGAAATGCCCCCCCCCCCCCCCACCCCAGCTGAATGAGGCCTCCTTAGGTGAGAGTTTCTGCTCTCAGTGGAAACCCCCCAGGCTACAAGATGCAGACAGCCATCCCGACACTTCACACCTAAAAAGCACCATTAAGGGAGATGTCATCTCTGAAAAAGGATCCTTCAAGTGGTTACAGCTACTGGGAGTCTTACACATTCATGGACATTTAAGTATATCTCAGCCATTATCACACACACACAAAGACAAAGCTGTCATGAGTTAAAAGGCCACGCGTCCAGGACAACAGGTCGCCCTGAAAAGCACAAACATGGTCTCCTTTGTTTAATACTTCAAGACTCTGTTGCCTTACAAGATTAGGCTAATGATAGAAGACACCCCTCTCCTGTTTGCTCTCCTCGGTTCTAAGGGTATTGAGTCGTTCCTGAAGTGGCGTAAAAGTAGAATATCCTTGTCACTCCCCGCACCTTTTATCATGGGGGACTTCAAACCGTCAAGCCGCGTGTGCGCTCCTCTAGTGTCTGCTGAAGTGGCTATTAGTGCATCTAACATATCTTTACTTTAATCTTAAGAGCCACATCACCCTCCTCAACCGTGCTATTACACCGACATGTTTTCCACATGGCCGTCAAGCCTTTGCGGCTAAGTGGGTAGTAGGTGGATCTCCATGGATGACCCACAAGTCTATTAAGTGCTTAATGCCATCCTTGTAATAGATCTATTTAACGATGTTGCTCCTATTCTTGAAGGCTACAGAAGCCATTACAAAGCCTTGGAATAAAGACGATTTCATTTTTTTGCTGTTGACGGACAGCTGGATCATTTGTGGTGGGAGAACTTGGTATAATGTTCTCTTATAATGTCGCACCTTCTTGTAAATATAAATTAATGATGCCGTCGGAAATTTTTATGAGCGAAAACACAATATAAGTTCTTGCTGAGTAAAACAAGGGTATTCACATGTCTCAGATATTTTTTTCCTTCAAATCTTATTGTTTTCTAACAAATACCAAATGTTTTGTAAATTCAGACTTAAATGAAACCAATAGGTGGCCTTTTCTGTTGAAATCTGTACAAGACGCATCCTTATACATCGGCTAAGCGATGGCAGGACCCAAAGTTTATGGAGAAACAAAATGTTTTCTGCAGAATATCTTCGGTCTGTGCATTTTACTAAATATTTATAGATTGATAAAAAAAAGTAATTGTTAAACTATAACCTCTACTTTTGAAAAATCAAGACCCAGTGTGTTTTGCCGCTAGATTAGAGATGTTCACTGACCCCCGTTTTCTGGTTTTGGATCTGGATTAAGTTCGTGTTTTGGTTTTGGTTTTGGCAAAACAGCCCTTGCGTGTTTTGGTTTTGGTTTTGGACCTTGATTTTTTTTCTAAAATCCTTATTCTTTTGGGTAAAGTCAAATATTTTTGCTTTTTCCCCCCCTACATTATTATTAACCTCAATAACACTAATTTCAAGTCATTTGCAATCAATTTTGACCACCTCACAGATGACAATATTATTTCCATACACTTTCACACAAAGACTGCATATTTAGAAGACCAAGCCTGCCAGACCTTTTTTTTCTATTTCAGCAATGACAATTAGCAATGGAGCTCTCCTCTTTGTGTGTTACCTATATAACACAGTACAGTGTGACTGCAGATTTAGAAGACCAAGCCTGCCCCAGACCTATTTTTTCTATTTCAGCAATGACAATTAGCAATGGAGCTCTCCTCTTTGTGTGTTACCTATATTACACAGTACAGTGTGACTGCAGATTCAGAAGACCAAGCCTGCAAGACCTATTATTTCCATTTCAGCAATGGCAATTAGCAATTGAGCAATGGAGCTCTCCTGAACGTCACTGTAGTCTTTGAAGAACACTGCTACCCCTCCTCTTTATATTCTACCTATGACGCTACCCAACTGCACTACAGACTGCCAAGAACTGTGCTACCCCTTCTGTGTCCCTCTGTGAAATGGCCCTGGGTCGCCGTGGAGGGCGGTACTTATAGAATCCAAAACTCACAAGATCCGACGATGTAACAATGACGTTTTGCCTCGATTTCAATTCTGAGGGCTCGCGAAAGTACTGAACCAGCTCGGCTTGGTACTCAGATCTGGTAAGTTCGGGTGTGTTCAGTTCTCGGGGAACCGAGCCTGAGCATCTCTAGTAGAGATGAACAAAATGTTTACTAAATATTCACTACATTCCTCAAATGGTTGTGAATTTTTGCACATTTCACCAGAGGTGTTCCCAGTACTTCCCCAAGCACAAAGCACATCACACAGCAGACTTATTTAATCACGTGTCCCAGCTCTATGCGTAGACGATAAAGACTGTTAAATGCACATTTACAAATAGAATGCAGAATGGCCTTTCATGGAAGAGAGCAGAAATTGAAGATTGTATTACTGGACTTCTACGAACTGGCCAGTTCGTAGCAAAACTAGACTTGCACAGAATTTTGCCCCTACTTTGCCATACCTCCCAACATTCAAGTTCCCGGCAGCTGACAGGGGGTGGGGCCAGATCTTGATGGCGATGTGGCCACGACCCTAGAGGGCTACCTAGCGCTGCTAAGTGCTAGTCTGCCCATTAACTATCTCCCTTCCCCCAATATTCCTACCCATGGGGGTGGGACTGTGGGACAGAGCCCTAAATTTGGGACTGTCCCACTGAAATCGGGACATCTGGGAGGTATGACTTCGCTAGTCATTCGTGTCAATGTTGTGTTGTAAATACATATAGAACTTCGACAGATTTAAGAGACTGTATGAATGAATATCATTCATTCCACATATCAATGCCAGCAGCAAAATACTGTTGTTGCTATTCAGATGCCTAGCTTGGATATTTGATTAATTAACAAACACCACAAATGAAAAGGATACAGATCTAGACTCACATCGCCTTCAGCTACAATTCATAAACTGCTACAAAGCTCCTAAGGTGAAAATCAAACTAAAAATGTCTTTATAAGTATATAGTGTTTGAATTAAATAACATGTTTGGTGAACTCAGGTTTCCTGGATAATAGTGCATTGCACAATTAAGGCTAGGTACACACTACAGGAACAATTAGCCATTTACCAACGACAGGGAAAAAAAAATCCAGATCAGTATACCGTATAGCTGTGTATATGTACACACTATACACAATTACCTTCACATCTGTGCTCTTCATCTGTCATAACCATCGGCTGCAAGTGACAACTGTCCTGGGTCCTGGAGGAGCCCAAAGCTGCTAAATTGACGCTCCGATTCTGCAGAGTGCATACACACTGCAGAACTGGAACAACATTGTTCCATCGTTGAGCGAGATTTTCAGTTCAGTTTGAAAATCTCAATCAATGATTTCTTGTGCTTTGGAACAATAATCGTTCATCGTTCCAGAGTACACAGTACTGTGATCTTGGGCTAATCATTCGTTTATCGTCCGATTGGCCCGATAGTCGTCTGAAAACACTGTCGTGTGTACCCAGCCCACAAAAGACATGTAGCTAACACATACTAGAAAAGTAAAGCAAACATATAAACAGATTTTTGGCTAATTTAAGTGTCAGTGAATGAACTGGAAAACACAGGTGGATGGAGAAAGAGATCTGTAAAGAACACCGGATGCACTTCTAATGCCACAGGCATCAAAGTGTTTTATTTCCGTGCAGTGTGGCGTGCCCTAAACCAGTTAATTTACATTTAGGATCACAGACACTAAAGGGCAAGTCCTTGGTAGATATTTTTTTCCTTATATATTAGATGCGATAGATCTTGAGGTTACATTTTGCCAATAGAACTCTCTACATAATATACATCATCAGTGAAATACATTTTACACTCTGCTAGAGAGTGGTACCTAAATCTGCAGATATCGAAGCGTCTTCTCTCTTCCTCTCCTCTCGGGCAGCCGTACAATACGTTCCTGGACAATGATCTGTGAAAGCAGATTTCAAAACCACTAGCAGAGCAGGTCAATGTGGAAATGCCTCAAACAAGCTATAGTCCAGTTTGGATTGTAATATGTTATGGTCAAAACAAGACCTTGAAACCAATAATCCACAATTTGTATTTCTTATATTTAGGCATAAAATTAAATTATGAATAATATTTCATGAAACGTACTGTGTGCAGCATAGCATAGACTCTTCCTAACACAGTTCTTCTGGGAAGAGAGACATTTCAACGTCCGGAATGTAACTTATGAATTTTTAATAAAGCCGATATATTTGGCCTGGGACAATTAAGTGTTGCTAGGACTAGAATCATTGGCAATTAGTAATAATTAGTGTGAAATGCAAATAATTTCACTCAGAGGCACAAATTTAAAGTGTTGTGCTGAATATACTGCCATCTGAAAGGCAGGGTTTAGCCCCAGCAGTCACTTCCTAGCGGCGTTAATGTCTTGGCGTCGTTAAGCTACATATGGCAGAGTAAGAGGTACTTCCTACGAAGGTATTTATTTATCGGTTTGTACCTGCCCTCCTGCAAACCATTTACTAAATCCATTGATTTATCATTCTAGTTTCTAGTTTTTTTTGTGTGCTTTAGCCCTGGGTTTATATAATCAGGCGGAGTTTATATTGTTCATACTTGCCTAGTCTCCCAGAATGTCCGGGAGACTCCTGAATTTCTGAGAGTGAGCAGGACAACCTCCCGGATCCCGGCCTTTCATTAAATTAAATGTAGGGGGTGGGGCTTAATGACGTGATTCTCGTCGCCCCGCCCCCCTGTTGCTATAGGCCAAAAATAGCTATGACAGGGTAGGGGACAGAGTCAATGACGTGATTATCCAAGCCCCGCCCCCACATGCCCACCTGCCCTCCGGACCTCCCGGAAAATAATTTGCCAATGGTGGCAAATATGATATTGTTGCCTTGGGATACAAGATAAAACTGTACTCTAGATACCAGACTCTGCACTCACAGGGTCATACTTGCCAACCTTTCCTCATTGGCTTCAGGGAGATCCCAGGAGAGGTGGGTGTGCGGGGCTTGACGAATCGCATCATTGTCACAATTTTGGCGAATTACAGCAGGGGGCGGGGCTAAGATGATGTGATATTTGCATCATTAAGCCCGCCCCCACCACTTATCTATTGTGGGGGCGAGAACCGGGAGGCTGCCCTGCTCTCCCGGGAGCTCAGGAGGTCTCCCAGAAATGCGGGAGTCTCCTGGACATTCCGGGAGAGTAGGCAACTATGTGTTAAAGAAAAGCAGCAATGAATCTCTAGAGACTGAAGTGTCTTTTACATTTCTGTCTCCATTATTGAAGTCATGTTGTCTTACATGTCAATCTTTGATTAAATCTTGGTCTCCATGAAAATGGCCACCTCCATACATGGACATAGGACACAATTTCTGAACTGTATCATCATGCCACAGATGGCGAAGCCAACCACGTCTTGTACTGGCTCAGCATCAGGGAGAATGCCAGACTCTTCAGGGAGTGAGGGAGATCACCCCTAGATCAGGGAGTCTCCCTGACATTCAGGGAGAGTTGGTAAGTATGCAGAAGACTGTAAACCAATTCTCTACAGTTAAAGCTGCAGCAGGGTGCATGTTCAATCCAATAAATCAAAGTAACCTGAGGTGAATTGTGGTCTATACAACTCTGCCACTGTGGCTACTATAATGCACATTTATGGATAACTTTATTTGTTCATAGTGAGGCAAAAAACTGACACAGGTCAAGAGAATGTTCATTTTTTTTAGTCAAGCTAATATTCTTCTTGTATAAACTCCTAAAAATAATATCTATGTAAACAGTAATATCTCTGTAAACGGTGATCTATATAAACCGGTGTCAAAGCTATTGGTGAATTCTGATGTCACCAATTCAGTGTTCATTAAGATACTTTTAAGAAAACTTATTCATTAAGAAAACTTGTGTATTGCAGGAATAATGTACTTGTGTCATTTACCCTCCACACTAATTTATTACAGATATTAATCACCTCAGATTTGTGAGCTGTAGAGCAGAAGTTGGCCGACAGCCTGGTGCTTTAATATACACCGATCAGCCACAACATTAAAACCACTGACAAGTGAGGTGAATAACATTGATTATCTGGTTACAATGGCAGCTGTCAAGGGGTGGGATGTATTAGGCAGCAAGTGAACAGTCAGTTCTTGAAGTTGATGTGTTGGAAGCAGGAAAAATGGGCAAGCGGAAGGATCTGAGCGACTTTAACAAGGGCCAAATTGTGATGTATAGACGGGGTCAGAGCATCTTCAAAATGACGGTCTTGTGGGGTGTTCCCGGTATGCAGTGATTAGTGGTCCAAGGAAGGACTACCGGTGAACTGACGACAGGGTCATAGGCATACAAGGCTCATTGATACATGTGTGGAGAGAATCCTACGGAAGAGCTACTGTAGCACAAATTGCTGAAAAAGTTAATGCTGGCTATGATAGAAAGGTGTCAGAACACACAGTGCATCGCAGATTGCTGCGTATGGGGCTGCGTAGCCCCAGACCGGTCAAAGTGCCCATGCTGACCCCTGTCCACCGCCGAAAGCACCTACAACAGGCACGTGAGCATCAGAACTTTGACCATGGAGCTATTTAAGAAGGTGGCCTGGTCTGATGAATCATGTTTTCTTTTACATCATGTGGACGGCCGGGTGTACGTGTATCATTTACCTGTGGAAGAGATGACACCAGGGTGCACTATGGGAAGAAGGCAAGTCGGCGGCCGCAGTGTGATGCTCTGGGCAATGTTCTGCTGGGAAACCTTGGGTACTGGCATTCATGTGGGTTTTACTTTGACACGTACCACCTACCTAAACATTGCTGCAGACTAAGTACACCCCTTTATGGCAGCGGTATTCCCCGTTGCAAAAATCGTTCAGGAATGTTTTGATTTCACGGCCAATGTGCTGTCATAAGCTGTCTGCAGGAAACGCTGCTCCGTGATTGGGTCACACTTAGACCAACAATTGTGTGGTCTCATCTGTCATCAGAATGTTGCCGTCAGGGCTGGTGGAACACAGTAACTCTATTAAGCACAGAACCCCATCACCTGCGCATGCTCAATGGCACCGTACTGAAGCTTCACGGCGTATGTGCTGTCCCAGGGCAGGGGGGCACCGTAGAACCCAGCACGGACCCTGGATGCACTGTACTGGCTACATGACTGGGAAATTATATTTGGTTGAGAGGAGAAAGAAGAGGTAGAACCTGAGAAAAAATTGTAATGTTTCTAAAGTTGCTTTGATACATGCTGCCGAGTATCACAAATGTATGTGATAAAAGGAATTAATTTTGGCCCATCAAATGCCAACCGACTGCACTCTGTTCCTGCAGATAATTTTCTGTAGAAATTTAAATGATGTGTGAAAAACTTTTTAAATATGAATTTTTCAGGGGAAGGGTAAGGAATTGTTTACTTCCATGAATCACCATCATCAATTTATATAGCGCCACTAGTTCCACAGCGCTGTACAGAGAACTCATTTACATCAGTCCCTGCCCCATTGGCGCTTACAGTCTAAATTCCCTAACATACACACACAGACTAGGGGTCAATTTGACAGAAGCCAATTAACCTACCAGTATGTTTTTGGATTGTGGGAGGAAACCGGAGCACCTGGAGGAAACCCACGCAAACTCCTCACAGATAAGGCCATGGTTGGGAATCAAACTCATGACCCCAGCGCTGTGAGGCAGAAGTGCTAACCACTAGGCCACTGTGCTCAGTGGTTAGCTTAATGCAGCTATGAACAGAACTGAACATTGCAGCTTCATCGTGAATAGAGAATTGCCTCAAAGATAGCGAAGTGGTGGGGACTGTATGTAACAAGTTGCAGTGCAGTGTTGTATATGCTTTGCCACACTTCTCTATTTGTGTAAATGCAATCTGAATGGTTCCTAGTGTCCTAATCCCTCCCTTCCCCCCAAAAGGTCGGTGCACTGCTCTCCATCCTAATTACCATGCCCATTTACTGCAACAGCTGGCCGCAGGTGGACGGAGCAGCCCTCTGACCCCTGGGGGAGCTGCATTAGATGACACATAGTGCAACTCTCAGTGACTCGCAAAACACGCTAAAGCCACCACTGTACACAAGGACTGTGTGAGACCTATAACCCCAGCCAACTGTCCCTACAATAACATTACTCTGCACATAGGAAGTAGGAGGAGACAGACAGAAGCAGTGTGGGGGGTGCAAGAATTCCCAACTGTGGAACAATAGCCAGGAAAATTAGCATAGTAAACTGTCATTTAAATGTAGAGTGTATTTAACTTTCACTGTGGTAGATACGGAGGCCATAGACACACTGGTAACATGGGAATAAACAGCCCATCACAGCCAGATTCTGTCATTTTTTCTAGTGCAGTTTAGAAAAAGTAAAGTCAGCATCTGATTGGTTATCATCATCCTCACCATTTATTTATATAGCGCCACCAATTCCGCAGCGCTGTACAGAGAACTCACTCACATCAGTCCTTGCCCCATTGGGGCTTACAGTCTAACACACACACACACACACACACACACACACAGACTAGGGTCAATTTTAATAGCAGCCACTTAACCTACCAGTATGTTTTTGGAGTGTGGGAGGAAACCGGAGCACCTGGAGGAAACCCACGCAAACACGGGGAGAACATACAATCTCCACACAGATAAGGCCATGGTTGGGAATTGAACTCATGACCCCAGTGCTGTGAGGCAGAAGTGCTAACCACTGAGCCACCGTGCTGCCCACATGTTGACATAAAGTCAACATAATTTTAATGAATAAGGTACCTGTACCTGTACTTGATCATGTTATTTTCAGACGCTTGCTAATGTTTGTGCACTTGTATAGCAGACACTTAATAAAAATGTCCAGTGATACTTTGTGCTGTGTAATCATCTATATACACAGATAATATAAAAATGCAAACAAATCACTATACAGTGCTTGACCTCTAGGCTAATTTCAAGTATAATTAGTAAGTGTTTGTGGGTCTAAAACATATAACATCAATGTATTAGTAACAAATAATTGTAAAAAAAAAAAAAACACGCAAACTCTAAGGGGTAAATTTATCAAGCTGCGGGTTTGAAAAGGTGGAGATGTTGCCCATAGCAACCAATCAGATTCTAGCTATCATTTATTTAGTGCATTCTACAAAATGACAGCTAGAATCTGATTGGTTGCTATAAGCAACATCTCCACTTCTTAATCCCGCAGATTAATAAATATACCCCTTGGGGTGCTGTCAGGAGGAAGCTGGCACTGAGTTTATTTTGATCTTTTGTGAGTGATTTTTCAGCAGAGATTTTCTGCTGCCTCCAATTGATTCTTAGAATTACTACTTTAAATTTTAATATTTTTCAGGCAATTCTGAGGCTTCACAACACAGTCTGCTACAGATCACTGTTAAGCAGCATTGATAATGCTCGGTGTTCCAAAAATTGTGTGGTACTATTGATTTCTATAGAACTGTAGTTTGGTACTGTTTTATCCTTTGGACAAAAACTCTGTCAGCATTGAGTGACAATGAATTTCTAGAGAAATATCGCTACAAATGCTCTAATAACATTTCATGGATGTCTATAGGAACATACAGTATTTTAACAAATTTTCAGACACTACCCTAAGAAGTAGTTTTACTATGCAGCCATTTGGACGTGGTTTGCAAACCTCCATACATCATATGCATTTTTCAGAGACACACCACCTGATTTACTCCGGGCTTGAGTTCAAGGCGTGGGAAATCTCCATGCTATACTGTATATCAGGGGCAAACGCAGAATTTGTAGAGGGTGGTTTCCACACCACGCCGCCAGTGGGCGTGACCAGCATGCATGGGGGCGTGGCTATAATATTAGACAGTGCTTGGCTGCTCTCCAACTCTCCCTATCCCCATAATATACATGGGCAATGCTGCGTGCACTACTGTTAGGTGCACGCAGCTCTCCCTTTTCAAGCAGAGCCGTGTGAAGCGGGGGAAAGGTCCAGGCACCTCAATTATACAGTGCTACAGGCTTGGAGGGGGGTTTCCAGGCACTAGGAACCCCCTCCCCCCCTCTTTTTGCCTATGTATATGTCTACTGACGCTAAGAGCTCATTTGCGACAGGTGCTCTTAGGAACTAGTTTGCGTCATGCATCAGGGTTTTTTTTATTTTGCTAAGCCAGGGATTCCTGGATTTATTCCAAATGAAGGGCCTGGATCTAGGTGAGCAATAAAGAGGGCGAATTAAGGATGTGTAGGGTTGGGTTTATTTTCAATTAAAATCATTGTTACACTTGTGTCTGAGTTTTATTTATATTTTTCCTTGGTGCACTATAGCTCCCAGTGGGCCCTGGGTTCCAGGAAATGCTGGCACTTGTGGTTCTCCAAGTGTCATAAGGCCCTGGCAGCCATGGCTATGTTGGTGCTTGTAGTACAACAAGCGACACCATGTCCAAACATTTAATGGCAGCCTGGGCATGTTGGGACCTGTAATGCACCAGGGACAAAATGGAATTATAGGGGTGTGGAAAGAGTCCCTCTTTGCCATGACAATGAAATTCATCGCTAAAACGTCATTTCCACTGCATTTCAGCTCTGCCACAAAAGTACCAGCTGACATCAGGTAAGTGATTCTCTCCTTTACTTAGATGAGAGTGTTGACAAGGACAAGGCTGTAGATCACTCTGTCATGCTGATTGAGTTAGAATAACAGACTGGAAGCTTTAAAAGGAGGGTGGTGCTTGAAATCATTGCTCTTCATCTGTTTACCATGATTATCTGCAAGGAAACACGTGCAGTCATCATTGCTTTGCACAAAAAGGGCTTCACAGGCAAGGATATTGCTGCTAGTAAAATTGCACATAAATCAACCATTTATCAGATCATCAAGAACTTCAAGGAGATAGGTTCAATAGTTATGAAGAAGGCTTCAGGGTGCCCAAGAACGTCCAGCAAACGCCAGGACAGTCTCCTAAAGTTGATTCAGTTGCGGGATCGGGGCACCACCAATTCAGAGCTTGCTCAGGAATTGCAGCAGGCAGGTGTGAGTGCATCTGCACACACAGTGAGGCAAAGACTTTTGGAGGATGGCCTGGTGTCAAGAAGGCCAGCAAAGAAGCCACTTCTCTCCAGGAAAAACATCAGGAACAAACTGATATTCTGCAAAAGTTACAGGGATTGGACTGCTGAGAACTGGGGTAAAGTCATTTTCTCTGATGAATCCTCTTTCAGATTGTTTGAGGCTCGAAAAGCACTTGTCTGGAAAAGGAAAGGTGAGCACTACCACCAGTCCTGTGTCATGCCAACAGTAAAGCATCCTGAGACCATTCATGTGTTGGGTTGCTACTCAGCCAAGGGAGTGGGCTCACTCACGATTTTGCCTAAGCCATGAATAAAGAATGGTACCAAAACCTCCTCCAAGAGCAACTTCTCCCAACCATCCAAGAACAGTTTGGTGATGTACAATGCCTTTTCCAGCATGATGGAGCACCTTGCCATAAGGCAAAAGTGATAACTAAGTGGCTCGGGGATCAAAACATCGAAATTTTGGGTCCATAGCCTGGAAACTCCCCAGACCTTAATCTCACTGAGAACTTGTGATCAATCCTCAAGAGGTGGTTGGACAAACAAAAACCCACAAATTCTGACAAACTCCAAACATTGATTAGGCAAGAATGGGCGGCCATCAGTCAGTAGGTGGCCCAGAAGTTGATTGACAGCATGCCTGGGCGAATTGTAGAGGTCTTCAAAAAGAAGGGCCAACACTGCAAATACTGACTTTTTGCATAAACTTAATGTAATTATCAATAAAAACCTTTGACACTTATGAAATGCTTGTAATGTTACTTCAGTATACCATAGCAACATCTGACAAAAAGGTCTAAAAACACTGAAGCAGCAAACATTGAGAAAACCAATACTTCTCAAAGTGTCATTCTCAAAACTTTTAGCCATGACTGTCCATGTCGACATTTTAACTGCGTTGACATTTTGAACATGTACACATTTTGACTGTCACCGTTTCATATCCAACCCATTTTAAACAGCCTCCCTTTTTTTCGGAGACACGGATAATTTATGATGCCAACTGTTGCTATTCACAGTTTGTTTTTCAGAAACACACACAACTCCAAGTGTGCTATTATACGGTATCTTTATTCCTTGATCGAGACTAATCTTGTGTGAAAGAGTTTGCAAATTTATGACTTTACTATGCAAACAATTTTTTCAATTACAATAAAGGTTCAGTTTGATTTTTTTAACTATATATTAACTAAATTGCCAGACTCTGTGGATCCACTGATCCATCGTTCCTCCGTATGTTCCAGACCATTAGCCGAGCGTACCAAATATTTCACCAACTATCACCATATTTCAACTTCCTCATTTGCAGAAAAGTTGCTGGTTGTGTTGTGAGCATCATACTGAAATGTTATGCAATTTGAACAATCTGACCGATCAGGACCTTGTGTAAACTTTCTTTTTCTTGGCGGTTAGACATGTGTTTTTGCAAACCACAGTTTGATACATCTGCACACAGGGCCGGTGCTAGGGTCCATGGCACCCTAGGCAAAATCGGCGCCCTCTCCCCCCCCCCCCCCCCGCAAAAATCGGCACCCTCTCCCCCCCCCCCACCCCGCAAAAATCGGCGCCCTCCTCCCTCCTCCCTCCTCCCCCCTCACCCCGTCTTTTCTTACCTTGTCTCACTTGTCTCACCACCGCCGCCTCTCTGCTCCGTCTCCTCCCCTCCACTCACTGACACTAGTAAGTGGAGGGGAGGAGACGGAGCAGAGAGGCAGCGGTGGTGAGCAATAGCCTCTTCCCCCCCTCCCCGTGCATCTGAATGCTGCGCGGCGGCCGTGACAGGTATGGTCAGCGGTCGCCGCACAGTTTTAAAATTAATTTCCAGTTCTGTGGCGCCCTCCAGAGCCCGGCGCCCTAGGCAAGTGCCTAACCTTGCCTAAGGGGAGCGCCGGGCCTGTCTGCACGACTTATATTCTTTCCATATGTATAAATCAGGAAATAATGCAGATTGATATGCAGTTTTTCCTTTAATTACTTGCACGGTTACCAACGGCCCATTTGGCCAAACCACACTTTAGCACACCTTCCCCTAAAAGTAAAGAATGAAGTAACATTGTTGCAACAATGTAAACTAAGGAGGGGAGCTCAATTAGTCGCGAGGTGTCTCCGGCAACGTCCACGAAACATCTTACGGCGGAGAATTGGCAGCAATCTCTGCTCATTTTCCCTCGCGCCTCTATGGGGAGATTTCTACCATAATTCCCGACAATGTGCGCGGCGCAATGTCTGTGCGCCACCTCACCGTCATTTGCATCTCCCCCCTAAGAGTAGTGCGGCTGCCTGGCAGTATTTATTGTATAGGAAAGGGGGCTCTGCCGAGTATCTTTTGAAACTAACCATAATTTGTGAAATCACTGCAACTAACTACAGACAGGAAAGCGAGTTCCCTTATGAAAACTCTATGATAAAATAGTGGAAATACTACTACATGGTTTCCAAAAATGTATATTTATCAATTGTTGACACAGGATGATGTTACGCAGAATTTTAGAGAAGTCAATTGCAGAAATCGGAGGTTCATACATTTACCCCTTAGAATCCGTAAGTGTTCCTTAAATAATTCTGACATGTATTGTCCTAATATAGGACAATACATTAAGGTTTTGCAAGAACAAAAAAAGGCCACGCAGGTAAAAGGGACATATGCACCTGGCTGAACTTCATTACTTAACCCAACCAGCCGTGAACGTACCTGGCCAAAGAGGGAACTGCATAAGATGATGTGTGACGATCACGTGATCAATTCATTCATATGAGGACCTGTTTAGACATAGCTTATCTGCTACCTATATTCCAGAAGAACAACCATACTCTTGTCCGTTCCTCCTATGAGGCAAGGTGAAAACCTAATTCCTGGAGGCACCATCCTAGGTCCTGGAAGGACTGGGTTCAGACCTCTCCTTGTGGCGTATCAGGAATCACTCCAGTATGTGGTATTACCCCACATAATGAATTAATTTTTTTGTGCATTATTATTGAATACAGTTACCCTTTAAAAAACAACTAAGGAAATTTCAAGTGCGTATGCTGGTAGTAGCAATTTTTCCATTCACAGGACCTTGCAGGGACCCTGCAGGGAGCCACTCAAGCTGCTTATAGCAACCAATCAGATTCTAGCTGTCACTTTGTAGAATGTACTAAATAAATGATAACTAGGGGCCTGATTCATTAAGGATCTTAACTCAAGAAACTATGCAAGGGGTGCAAATTAGTTTTCTGTTTTGTACATAAGTTAAATACTGACTGTTTTTTCATGTAGCACACAAATATCAACTTTAAATTTCAGTGTACAAATAAGCTATCAAGTATTTGTGTGCTACATGAAAAAACTGTCAGTATTTAACTTTATGTGCAAAACAGAATACTAATTTGCACCCCTTGCATTGTAACATGGTTTTGTCCAGGAGACTGAAATAAAAAGTTTCTTAAGTTAAGATCCTTAATGAATCAGGCCCTAGGATCTGATTGGTTGCGATAGGCAACCAACCCGCAGGTTTATAAATTTACCCCTAAATGACTTTCAGCCAAAGATAAAGCCCATGCACAGACAATGGTGAGTAGCACAAGGTCTCCGTGATATGGGAATACGCTTGTTATAGACAACATATGTCCTTCATATTAAATAAACTTTGGGTAAAATAAAATTTTGTCCTGTGACAGTGATTGAGAACATGATACACTCATACATGCCAACTTCTGAGATCTCCCTCCCGGGAGGGGAGACCTCGCTGGAGATGTTTGAGGGCGTGACCAAGCTGGACACGTCACTTGGCCCCCTAACGTGTCACAGTCAGTTTGTCCTATTAGAGAGGGGGCGGGGCTCCAATGATGCGTGAAACGCATCACTAAGCCATGAACCCACCAATGCCCTCCCTTCCACAGGATGGGCAAGTTTGTTGTGCCATGGGTGAAACTTTGACAGATCTCATGACCAAAAGGGGCCCCCCTAGCCTTGTGGTCAAGGGGTTCTGACGACCCTAGCCCCCTCAGGGACCTTTTGGTCGGGGATTAGGGCCTTTCCTCGATAGAGGGGCCAGTTCTACATCCGCTAGTGTACTTTTTTGGTTTTTGCACCTTTTCTTTTTGCACTTTTAGGCACAAAAACACTGTTTCCGGCTTTCAATAACAAAAAACAACTAGTGCTAATATAAAGCAGTGTAACATTTAATAAAGCAGAAAGCAATATCACTTCATCTTTAAAAGTCCTCCTTGTCAAATGAAACTGCCTTACGTTCTGTGTATATATATCTGACGCCGACATAAAACCACAGGACTCTGCTGAGCGAGGCTTTCTGCTCTCCTGGCTATGTGTATATTACAGCGGCCTTGGGTGTTGGTGACATATGCCTCGTGTCATATTGTTGATGACCCTTGCTTGGCTTTTTACGCTCCTCTCTCTTCACTGATGGATTCCCATGTTTCTGTCACATCAACATTATACCGTGTAAGGAGTGACGGGAATTGATCGGTTTTAAGTGCAGATCCGGAAAAGGGCAGGTGTGTTCCTTTCTGAGTCAGGCCTTTTAACCCTTTAAAGGCAGTATAAGTGCCTTGTGGGATTGAAAGAGCAATTTTTGGTGGACCTATTCTTACTGTAGGATTGATATGCATCCCCAAAACCCATATGGTATTATTAAAAATGAATAAAATATATAGTTTACTCCCTGCAGCATAAAACCTTGTTTCAGCCCTTCACGCCTCAGAAAGATGAGTATTTTCTTGAGTACAGTTCATAATCACACTGGCTACTTCAGCCATATTAGGCCTATGCTGGTCATGTGGCAGCACTGTGAAGGTGACTAGGCTGCTTGAGTTGGTTCCTCAAGATATTTGCTATTGGATGACCAAGTGGGGCAATGATGTTGTCTATGTATATGAATATGGCGGCTTTGCAGAATGCCTCTCACAAGCTAATTCGATTTCAGCTGAGTAGAGCTGTGTCTCTTCAGCGCAGTGTCCCTCTAGTTCATGCTGGAGCAGAGGTTCCCTAGAGAAGCACAGCATGCCCAATTTAGCAATTAAAATAGAGGGTATGCTCAATTCTATTTATTTATATAGCACCACTAATTCCGCAGCGCTGCACAGAGAACTCACTCACATCAGTCCCTGCCCCCATTGGAGCTTACAGTCTAAATCCCCTAATATGCACAGATAAAGGGCAATTTAATAGCAGACAATTAACCTACTAGTATTTTTTTGGGGAGTGTGGGTGGAAACCGGAGATCCCGGAGGATACCCACGCAGACACGGGGAGAACATACAAACTCCACACAGATAAGGCCATGGTCGGGAATCAAACTCATGACCCCAGTGCTGGGAGGCAGAAGTGGTAACCACTGAGCCATCTCAAGGGTCAGCCAGCAGGGGTCAGCCTATGGAAAACACTGGCAGAATCATCAGAGACCTCTACAGGGCAATTCATACACAGTCTCCACAGATTTCAGTGGTGAATAACTCTTCCATTTGGCTGACATGAAATTTCATTTAGTCCAATTGCATTCCCTGATCCCTTTGTGTTGGACTTGGAAACTGAACTTTTTTTTCATAAAATATGAAATGAAAAAGGTATTGGGCAAAATAGTAGGATATTATGTCTTATGGTAACACATACACTCACTTCATCCAGTTGTGGACTGACCGAACATATTGTTCTATCAGTTAAAAGAATCATGACATACTGCAATGTCTGGAATGTATTTAAAATTTAAGCCGCGGGGTTATCAAGTACAACATTGCTCTAAATTAAGAGCCCGACATGTTAGCATTTAACATATTGTCTGACAGATTTAACGTGTCAAGAAATCTCTGGATATAAGTAGCTATTGGAAGAGACTAGTGGCTAGATTTACTAAACTGCGGGTTTGGAAAAGTGAAGATCTTGCCTATAACAACCAATCAGATTCTAGCTGTCATTTTGTAGAATGTACTAAATAAAGCTAGAATCTGATTGGTTGCTATAGGCAACATCTCCACTTTTCCAAACCCGCAGTTTAGTAAATATACCCCTAGGTGCAGAATAAGTCATGAAATGATCCCAGAGGCTGGAGTCCAGGAGGGTAGCAGCAGTGTAGACAGGTCAGAGGTCAGGAGAATACTTGTTCTGTGCTGAAGGTCAAACTAGGAGAATATCAATACAAGCCAAAGGGTCGCGGTCAGTAATGAAGTCAGAGACAAGGCAGTGTCAGCAGCTGCCCTAAATAGTGGCTCCAGACCAGCCTTTGAGAGCAGTAATCTGGATGTCAGAACCTGATTAGTCATACTGGATATCACTCTTAAGCCTTCCACCCCACGAAAGATATCCATTCATATATTCCTACAATGTCTTCAGCTCAGGTTCTATGAGAGAACAAATCCGTCCAGAAAGGAATTGGTGCCCTTGGCATCAGAACAACTGTGCAATCATAGAGCCTGCAAGGAAGTTTTTCTGCTAGCTTTCCATGGGAACATTGGGAACCTATAAAGAGGTTCAGAGGTGATAATCCCTGAACTGGTAAAGGAACAGATGTGTGACGCAAAGCTATTGTAGGTTTGATAAGATGAGAGGAAGTCTATCCTTGCTCCCTTTCCCCCCACTGCTTGCTCCCACCTTGTTCACCTCTTCAATCTATCTCTCCACTGGCATCTTCTCCTTTAAACATGCTCTTGTCGACCCCATTCTTAAAAATCCCAATCTTTACCCCACCTTCCACTCTAACTACCGGGCCATCTCTCTCCTCCCCTTTGCCTCCAAAATATTTGAGCGGCTTGTCTCCAACCGTCTCAACAGCTAACTCTAAATAGCTCCCTCCTAGGTCCTTTCCAATCTGGCTTCTGCCCCCTCCACTCCACAGAAACTGCCTTGACCAAAGTCACCAATGTTCTTCTTGTGGCCAAATCTGTTCTGTCCTTGGCCCTTTGCTCTTTTCTCTGCACACCTCCTCCTTGGGTGAACTCATCAATTCATTCGGCCTCCAGTATCACCTTTATGCCGACGACAACCAACTTTTCGTGGTCTGGGTGTCATTTTTGACTCCTCCTTTGCCTTCACCCCCCCACATCCAATCTCTTGATCAATCCTGTAGCTTTCAGCACCACAGCAGTGCTCTAATAAGACCTTTCCTCTCCCTTGATGCCACCAAATCTCTTCTCTAATCATTTGTTATTTCTCGCCTGAACAACTGCAACCTTCTCCTTTACTACCCCCCCCCCAGCACCCAACTCTATCCGCTTTGATCCATACTTAGTGCTACAGAAGAGAAAGACTAATCTTCCTCTGTTGTTACTCCACTTCTGGCTCCCCTCTCTGCCAAGTATTACACTGGCTCCCCTTCCCCTACAGAATCGTACTCCTCACCCTCACGCACAAGACCCTCTCCAACTCCACTGGTCCCTATATCTCCAACCTCATCTCCATACATACTCCCTCCTGCTCTCTCTGGTCGGCCAATGACCGTCACCTGACCTCCCATCTGGTAACCACATCTCACTCCCTTATCCAAGATTTCTCCCGTGCTGCCAGCCAGCACTGGTACGATCTCCCTCGTTCTATCAGACTATCCCCTAGCCTGGAAAGCTTCAAACTCTCCTTCTACCGTTTAATCATTCCCCATCGCAGTATATCTCATCCTCTTTCATCCTCCATCTCTCCCATTCTTGCTTCAACCCCTCTTTTCTGATATCTAGATCCTCCGTGATCCTGTTAGTCATGCCCATGCTCATGGGCGCAGGTTTCAACCGGTGGTAGTCTCTTCACCGATGCTGGTAAATCCGACCCTGAGAACACCTACAAAAGAAAAACGATTTCAGAAGACAATGACAAGAATATACACAGACTTACCTGATCAGCGACTGTCCACATATCTGATCCCAGCAGAACACATGACGGGAGCTTCTTCTGAATGCACAGGTGTCCGGCAGTAGTACCTGACGTCAGTGGGCCCTTAATGAATTTTTATTTAAAGCGGCAATCTCGGGACCACGCAGGTTAACTGTTAAGAGAGGGGTCCCGACATTGTCGCTTTAAATAAAAATTCATTAAGGGCACACTGACATCAGGCACTACTGCCGGACACCTGTGCATTCGGTAGAACCTCCTGTCAGTGTTCTGGTACAATCGGATATGTGGACAGTCGCTGATCAGGTAAGTCTGTGTATATTCTTGTCGTTGTCTTCTGAAATCATTTTTCTTTTGTAGGTGTCCTCAGCGTCGGATTTACCAGCATCGCCAATGCGTACCCCATCCGTTTCAACTTGCAAATTACACAAAAACACAAAGAAGACCTCTCTGTAGGCGGTGGTGTTCCTTTATACCTCTTTTATTCACCCATGGTGATCTGATATATAAATGTTCTCATTTTAAAATAGAACCCACTACATCATTGTTTGATTGTCTTTCTATTACAAGTACATCTGGCACCAACCTCCGGAGTAAAAAGGATCACCATCACCGGTAACTTGGGAAGTTTGAAGGATCAACAGATACGTTTTTATACCCTCACTTGGAACTCTTGTATGAACTTTCTTATGAACATCTATTGCTATCTATTTGGTCGTTATAAATACATTTTGACTATCTGATTTTTATATGCTTGTTTGAGTTTGGTGAAAACTTTTGTCCTGTGTTTGGTGCAGCTGCCTCGAGGAGCGCTCTTAATTGTATTATATTTTATTCATTTATTCCCTCGCGCCCCATTGCCCATTTACTATTGGCTGTGTGGAGAGTTACATTGTTATTTGTTTACTGTATTATTATCATCATCACCATTTATTTATATAGCGCCACTGATACCGCAGCGCTGTACAGAGAACTCATTCACATCAGTCCCTGCCCCATTGGAGGTTACAGTCTAAATTCCCTAACATACACATACACACACACACACACACACACACACACACACACACACACACACACACACACACACACACACAGACTAGGGTTAATTTGTTAGCAGCCAATTAACCTACCAGTATGTTTTAAGAGTGTGGGAGGAAACCGGAGCACCCGGAGGAAACCCACGCAAACACGGGGAGAACATACAAACTCCTCACAGATAAGGCCATGGTCGCGAATTGAACTCAAGACCCCAGTGCTGTGAGGCAGAAGTGCTAACCACTGAGCCACTGTACTGCCTATACATATATATATATATATATATATATATATATATTTGGAAGAATACAAACGAAACGGTACAAAGAGCAGTTCAAAACTACTTTTACATGCAGTACTGGTAATGTACTTTAGTATTTCTGCAAGAGCAGATTCGTGACATAGCCTCAGACATTATGAATTCACATTAAAAAAACGTTAAAGAGATGCCGGGTTATAACGCCATACTTTCGATGTTACTATCTGAATAATCAATAAATTTGTTCCTTCTGCGGCCAACTCGCAATAGGGTTGCTAGGCAACTGCAGTGACCAACATGGCGGTCCTCGTCCACAAGCATCTGAGGGCAAGGTTAGAGGACCACAAGGGGACCCCATCTACACAGATATTTGAAGGCCATACATTCGTAAGCAGTGAATGTCTGGATATTTTAATACTCAATGGTTTTTTTTTGTCTTTTGCTGCTGAGTCCAAGCAGCAGTTCATTTGTGCAACATAATTCTCACTCAGTGACTGAAAATTGCTTGTAATGTAATGGCTGATTTGCATAAAGATGGATGTGCGCTGTAAATCATTATTAGCAGACACTGAGCAGCCTCTGCTATTAATTATTGGTGTCAAGAAGGTAAAGTGAGGCCTTTTTGTCAGCAGCCATTTTAAAGGAGAACTTTCAAGGTACAATATTTTAATATGCTACATAAAATGAATTATAACAGAAAACATTGCAATTTAATTAGTGGGAAAAATACATTGGGTTTGGTTCATTAAGGGAGGTAAATGGCGATTTTGAGCGCATCAGCTGCAAAAATAAATATTGAATTAATGTCACCTGGCCAACCTGTTGCTTTCAAGGTGTTGTGAAACTACAAGTTCCAGCATGCTTTGCCAGCTATCGGCTGGCTATCTACTTGCAAAGCATGATGGGGCTGGTAGTTTCACAACACCTGGAGAGCAACGGGTTGGCCAGGCCTGGCCTATGTTATTAACAGGTGACATTAATTCAATATTTTTTTTCTGTGTGTTCTTTTGAGAATGTATGATCCACATAGGTATTGCTCCTTCTCCTACGTGTTTTGGTAAGTTTGTTGTTTTTTTTACATAACCCACAGGAGTCACTGTTGCTATTACTGTTCATTTAGGGGTATATTTACTAAACCTGCAGGTTTGAAAAAGTGGGGATGTTGCCTATAGCAACCAATCAGATTCTAGTTAATCATTTATTTAGTACATTCTATAAAATGACAGCTAGAATCTGATTGGTTGCTATAGGCAACATCTCCACTTTTTCAAACCCGCAGTTTAGTAAATATACCCCACAGTGTTCTTACGAATTCACACAACAGTTTGGTCAAAACGCTATCTAGTTGAAACAGGGGAGAACATTGTGGTTTATGTTAACTCTGATTAAAGTAAATTGTGCTAGATTAGTTTTAAGGAAGAACCTAAAGATTCCTAAATAAGAGTGTCAGCTCTTCACAAAAAACCTTTGTAGTGGCATAATTGGTAAGGCAAAGCTAATGTGTGGCATAGATAGGGAAGGTTTAATCATCTTTGACAGACCAGGTGGTTGTTTTTGATTAACCTTTTGTTACACACACACATCACGCAGGCTCAGGTGAGTAACAAATTGGGTCTGTGTGTGGTTTTGTATTGGAGTGTGTGTTTGGTTTCCAAGTTTGTCAGCTTGTAAGGCTTCTTCTCTTCTTTAGGGGATACAGAAATGTGTTTTTCATGTTACATACAGATCAATAAGGTTTACGTACAGGGTTACTTACTGCACCTTGGTCAAAGGTGCAAATCTGCACTAAAACCACAGCAACCAATCAGCAGTTAGCCTCCCCACTTGGGGAGGTCATCATTGATTATGGATATTTCTGGATATTAAAGTGCTGCTGAGGTCAGCAGTTAGTAAGCTCCACTGTTGAATTGAGGACTGATACCTATAACTATAACCTATATATATATATATATATATATATATATATATATATATAAAACTATAAAGAATCGGGTGAATATTACATTTTTCAACACCAAAGATTGAATTATCTTTTTTGTAGGAGTGAATTTTCCACATACAGTTCAGGTTGCGTGACCTTGATCTATGGTCATTTTGGCCAGATAGATCACAGCCATTGTCTGACCTCATTTGTCTTCAGTTCTGATCAACATCTGGGGGTAAATGTATCAAGCTGAGAGTTTTTCGGTGGGTTTGCAAAACCAATCAGATTCTAGCTATCATTTATTTAGTACATTCTACAAAATGACAGCTAGAATCTGATTGGTTGCTATAGGCAACATCTCCACTTTTCAAACCCGCCGGAAAACTCTCAGCTTGATACATTTACCCCCTGATCTTCATAAGACATTGACGATACAGTTGTTGTATATTCAGCTGTGTTCTGTTACCTGAGTCAACTGAGGTGCACTGATCCCGTCATCACCATTCACTGCTCCTGCCAGCCAGGACTAAGCTGACCGTCTGACCACTAGCCGAGTGACTAGAGGGTGACTGACCGTGCTTAGTCTGTCTGTACTTAGATATCTGACAGTCTGCCTCCTAGAGACCTACAGCGCTCTCAGACTGCTGTCTATGTCCTCACTGACAGTCTGCCTCCCAGAGACTCACTGACAGCGCTCTCAGGCTGCTGTCTATGTCCTCACTGACAGTCTGCCTCCCAGAGACTCACTGACAGCGCTCTCAGGCTGCTGTCTATGGCCTCACCAACAGCCTGCCAGTGGTATATCTGGAAGCTGATGGGCCGCAGTGCACAAATGAGAGTCTAGGCGCCCTTAACCAAACTGAGGTTACAGCACAGACATCACCGGACCATTGCACAGAGGTCACACCTTGCACAGAGGTCACACCTTGCACAGAGGTCACACCTGGCCACATCCCCAATTGAAAATCTTCAAAAACATACTGGTAGGTTGATTGGCTGCAATCATTTTCAAATTGACCCTAGTCTCTCCCTCTCTGTCTGTCTGTCTGTGTGTGTCTATATTCGGGAATTTAGACTGTAAGCTCCAATGGGGGACGGACTGATGTGAGTGAGTTCTCTGTACAGCGCTGCGGAATTAGTGGCGCTATATAAATAAATGATGATGGCACAAAAGAAGAGACCCCATTCCATTGTGAGTGAGACTACTCCACGTCCTGTAAGACCACCCATATTTCATACACGGAACATTTGAACTATCAGCTCTATCCCAGGAAAATCAGAACTGTTTGGAAAGATCCTTCCCTTACACAAAGACCACCCAACGCACAGAGATATATTACTATCAGCGAGATCCTCCTTGTTAAGATTTCCCCTTGAGCTTATGTATTCTGACTGCAACATTTTTTGCTTACTCCATTGTCAATAAAGCTAGCCACAAAGGCTATTATCTTTAAGCCCAGAGCAGCTGCAATCAATGTTCAATTTGACCACTGACACGTGTGATCAGATTGGATGAGATCCAGCTGATCATATCTGACATAACCGGGCCTGTTAGTGTGGTAGAAGATAACCGTCCACACGGTCCGACATTGGTGATCTTCTACAGTCAATCACAAGCTTGTCAGGCTCATTTTAGGTCCACAAACTGTGGTGTCAGTCCGATTGGCTGACACCACTGCGGATAGTGCAGAATGTCACAGGTTCGTGAAAGTCTATTCTTCACCCAAAGCCACTGATGCAAGTGATTAAGTAAACGGCCCCATTTGCATGATATATTTCAAATCTGGACACTCAAGCTATTAAATTCAGCAATTCATGAGCTACAGTAAAACTGTTCCCAGTAAGTCACTCAATCTAAAGGCAACTTCAAACTGGTGTTTATCCAATAGTCTAACCCATGTTGAATGCATGGTAAATGCACCTTTTTAAACCCTTAAAAATAGGGATCCCTATGGTAATTGTAATATCAATACATATTGACACATTTCTAAATGTTTAATGTACTATGGACAGCGTTATGTACTTTGGAGCATTAAGCATTCAGAAAACTACTAGTGAGGGCCATTTACTAAGCTTAAAAGTAGAGAGATGCTCAGGCTCGGTTTTCCGAAAACCGAGCCCCCTGAACACCGCCAATCCGAGTACCGAGCAGAGCTGAACCGAGGCAAAACATCATTGTTGTGTCGTCGGATCTCGCAGGTTTTGGATTCCAGAAGTACCTCCCTCCCCAGGAGATCCAGCACCATTGCTCACACAGAAACAGGGGTGGCAGTGTTCTTGTCACTCTCCAGTCTCCAGTGACATTGCTCAGTGCCATTGCTCACACAGAAACAGGGGTAGCAGTGTTCTTATCACTCTCCAGTCTCCAGTGACATTGCTCAGTGCCATTGCTCACACAGAAACAGGGGTGGCAGTGTTCTTATCACTCTCCAGTCTCCAGTGACATTGCTCAGTGCCATTGCTCAGTGCCATTGCTCAGTGCCATTGCTCAGTGCCATTGCTCACACAGAAACAGGGGTAGCAGTGTTCTTGTCACTCTCCAGTCTCCAGTGCCATTGCTCAGTGCCATTGCTCACACAGAAACAGGGGTAGCAATGTTCTTGTCACTCTCCATTCTCCTGTGCAACTGCTCAGTGCCATTGCTCACACAGAAACAGGGGTAGCAGTGTTCTTGTCACTCTCCAGTGACATTGCTCAGTGCCATTGCTCACACAGAAACAGGGGTAGCAGTGTTCTTGCCACTCTCCATTCTCCAGTGACATTGCTCAGTGCCATTGCTCAGACAGAAACAGGAGGGGTAGTAGTGTTCTTGTCACTCTCCAGTCTCCGGTGACATTCACTTCACAAAAATTGTCTAGAAATGACTGGAAATTAATGATATTGAGGTTAACAATAATGTATGAACAAAAAAAGAGCCAAATTATGTGATTTTAGCATTTTTAGCATTTTTTTAAAAAAAAATAATACAAAACTAAAACACAAACACAAGGGTCAGTGAACATCCCTACTTAAAAGTCCAGGGTGTAAATGTATCAAGCTGATAATTTCCTTCGGGTTTGAAAAGTGGAGATGTTGCCTATAGCAACCAGTCAGATTCTATTTATCATTTATTTAGTACATTCTACAAAATGACAGCTGGAATCTGATCTGAAGCTCGCAGCTTGATACATTTACCCCCTGCTGTAAGTTTCTTCAAAATTAGATGGATTGGTTAAAGTGTCTATCAATAGGCTTAAAGACAGGAAGTCTGTTCTGCACAGGAAAGAAATATTTTCCAAATAACTTTGTCTCCAATTTCACCAGTCACATGTTGAAAACGCTACACATAGATTTGTGAATGTTATTATTAGTATTAACTTTGATTCACAAAGGTAAATCATACTTGCCAACTTTTCCTCGTTGGCTTCAGGGAGATCCCGGGGGAGGTGGGCGTGCGGGGGTGGGGCTTAATGAATCAAATCATTTTGGTCCCTCCCCCTAAACGATTGTCACAATTTTGGGTAATTACAGCAGGGGGCGGGGCTAAGATGACACAATATTTGCGTCATTAAGCCCTGTCCCCCACCACTTATCTATTGTAGGGATGAGAACCGGGAGGTTGCCCTGCTCTCCCGGGAGGTCTCCCAGAAATGCCGGAGTCTCCCAGACATTCCGGGAGAGTAGGCAACTATGCGTTAAAGAAAAGCAGCTAATGAATCTCTAGAAACTGAAGTGTCTTTTACATTTCTGTCTCCATTACTGAAGTCATGTTGTCTTATCTGTCAGTCTTTGATTAAATCTTGGTCTCCATGAAAATGGCCACCTCCATAAGCATCAATACATGGACATAGGACACAATTCCTGAACTGTGTCATCATGCCCCAAATGGCGAAGCCAACCACGTCTTGTACTGGCTCAGCATCAGGGAGAATGCCAGACTCTTCAGGGAGTGAGGGAGATCACCCCTATTTTAGGGAGTCTCCCTGACATTCAGGGAGAGTTGGCAAATATGTGGTAAATTTGACTCTAGCACTCACATTACTGCTCTTATTAATGTTTAGATTCTCTATACTGCTCCTCGCTCTCCCACTTCCACATAGACATACAAGAGTTGGGTCAGATTAAATATTTTGCTTTGCTCTTGAGGGTATACACAACCTTGTCAAGGTACAGTCAGAGGCTGGTCAAGCCTGTTGGGATTTGTAGTCCCCAACTGCTGGAGAACCACTTGTTACCTAAGCCTGCTATCCATGTTTCTATACAGCATCCTATCAAGCTCCTCTCCGATGCAGGGTAGGCATGCTGTGCTATGTAGTTTCTCGGCTGCTAACCAGCTATAAGTTACCTAAGATTGCTATACATCATCCTATCAGAGGCGACACGTCATCCTGTCTAGGTCATTTGGCAGCATGGCAGGACATGCTGGGAATTGTAGTTCCACCACCGTTAGAGAACCACAGATTGCATATGTATGTATAGGTCAGGATTAAAACGCTCTGTCTTTCAGAGCTAGAAACCAATGCTCTCCCTACATAAAGCAAAAAAGAAACAGTTAAACCTTAGAAAAAAAAGCAACACATCATATCAACAAGTACTATAATAATGAAACAAATCCTGTTAATATTATACGTAATAAGTAGGGTCGCCCAGTTGTGTTCACCCATTACCTATCATCTAGGTCTCTGTTAAGCAACACACATGAAAACACAATTGTCTGCAGAAGGAATAATTACATTGAGGCAAATTAACCCGTTTCATGGAGGCATCTCATTTGTTTTCATTATCATTAGGGGGCTGGGTATGTTTTGTAGAAGAAGACAAGGCCTGGCCATTTCTGCTTTTCTGATTGAAGCTATTGATTGGGATCTATTCTCATTAACATGTTGATTAACTAAAGGAGAGAGAGAAAGAAAGGGAGGACTTGTGGCTGACAAAGGGGATGGAATGAGGGGGGGGGGTGCTTTTATTTTAAACTAGGGGATTGTTTTTTGTTTTCTTTTTGTATTTTACATGGATATAACACATATGTGTGTTACCCGTGTGCTCCAAGCACGGGTGAATGGACAGAAGAGGTGGTGCTGAAAGACCTGGATTGATAATGCCCTGAAAACTAGCAGACGTGAAGAATGGATCTATACTGGACATTAATAAGAGGTGGGGTATCACTGTGAGAGGGGATTCAGCTCATAGATTAAATACTGGAGGACAGATGCAATGTGTATGTGTGTGTGTGTGTGTGTGTGTGTGTGTGTGTGTGTGTGTGTGTGTGTGTATGTGTATGTGTCTGTCTGTATATAACAACAAACATGAGCTTGTAGTATAACAATAAATGTTGTAAATTTATTACAGAAGATCCTTGTGTTGTTAGATTAGCCTGTTCCATGTATTTGTAGTTTATATACGTACTGTTGGATAGTATTGTCATTTGCTTTTATTTTTTTGTTTAATCTAATGGGCACGTTTTATAGCATACAGACGGAGAATGAAATATTTTTAGCTTAATTCAAATATTTGATTTTAAAAATGAAGACCGAAACACGGCAACCTGTGGTGATTAGGATGTTTGGCCTGACTGGCGAGCCAGCGGATGTACACGATGACCGGCCACCGTCCGGCAGACCGCACAAAAGGAACTCGAGTGGGGCCATGTTACCATGTAGCCACACACAATTCTTTTTTTGAAGATTTCTACGATGACCCGATCACAAGGGCCCTGATTCATTAAGGCACGTATCTGCTGATTTTGAGTGTATTGTACGCAAAATCACTCCGTGCAATCCGGCACGGGATCATATGAAAGTAAACGTAGTGCTTTCCGCTCTGTCTGCAAGTGGGATAGGGGCATTTTACCGTAGTCAATTTACAGTAGGGGAGTGCCAAACTCAAGCGCACGCAGCCACATCCAAACCAAGCTCTGGGTATCTTAAAGTTACAAGTTTTTCTGCCGTATCTCTTGCTCCAGTTACAGGGCTAGTCTAAGTCCTGATCAGTAGTGATGACAGTGGCGTATGCATGCTATAACATGTGTTTGCAATCACAAGCAAATGTATAAATGTATTTTATGTACAGTAGACATTAAGATCATCCTAATAAATGTATTTGGGGGAGGGGGGTATGAAACAAAAATACTTTTTTTTTACTGTTTTATCATTAATGCTAATATTATTAACAGGTGACATTAATTTAATTTCTGTGCATCTGCCGGTGGTATGACATAGTTGGACCGAGGAGGGATGGTAGAGGTCTTAAAACAATCAACTGCTGTTCTACATGATATTCCTTCACTATTTATTTTAACTGAACCTCCTCCCTCTTCTGGTACCAGTGAAGGCTTTTGCTTTCGTGCTGAATGGACTTTCAATCAGATGCATAATACCTACGGTATATCCAAAAACACCTGCGTAATAAGGGATCCTTCATCTCTCATTTTCTGGATTTGGGGAAAGGTGAAACCGGCCAAATCCTAGCGTGACAAAGACACAGCGAAGGACATACACTCACATTGCACACAATCTGTTTTATTCTTTCATTTTACAATTTAATAATCCATTATTTGTATAAGTTGCACATTTAACCTATGAGTCAAACTGCTGATTTTAAGTTGATAAAATGCAGCGGGGGGCACCCTGGAGAGTGAAAGCAGTGGTGCCTATTGTGATGGGGCAGCACAGTAAAAAGCATAAGCAAAATTATGCAAATGCGAGTCAGACCATTGTGACTCCACCCACGTCAGAATTAACTCCTCCCACTTCCTACCGTTTAGGGTTTTTACTGGTTTACTTGAAATTGAAGGTGTGGCTATGGGTGCAAATAGTGAGTCCCTTATAGAGAAAGAGTTAACATGCTCCCAGGAAGCTCGGAAACTCCCCAGCCTATGGAGCCACTGAACACAACAAAGACATTAGAGTGATAATATACTATAAAACATCTATTTTATTAAGGAAGTACAGAATAACATCTCTTTTTAGGAATGGAAAGGACATATTTTAATAAAAAAATAGTGCAAAATCGCATAATTGCTCTTCATTTCTGTAGACCATCTCGTCAGGTGTATATCGCGAAGGTACCCGAGCTGACTCAGCACGGTACTTGGACCCCCTAAGTTCATCATCATCATTTATTTATATAGCACCACTAATTCCGCAGCGCTGTACAGAGAACTTATTCACACCAGTCCCTGCCCTATTGGAGCTTACAGTATAAATTCCCTAATATAGACACACACTCACAGACAGACAGAGAGGGAGAGACTAAGTTCCAGTGTGTTTGGTTCCCGAGGAACCGAGTCTGAGCATCTCTAGTATATAGGACTACGCCATGACCACTAGGAGCCTGATGTACAGTCAGGCGCAAATCCAACTGATCAGCGCAAAAGCACTTTTAGCCAAGGATCCGTCCCAGTTTGCACTCAGACGGATATTCCCCTTGCACCTCTCTGCGTTTAGAGAAGTGTGGTAGTGGGCCAGCCTAGCAATGTAAAGTCTTGTTCACACTCTTTACATCATACTTGCCAGCTTTTAGTTTTGGCAGTCCGGGAGATCCCGGAGGGCGGGTGGGGACGAAGGTGGGCCGATCGTGTCATTGTGACCCTACCCCCATCAATGAAATTGACATTTTGTCATAGGGGGCGGGGCCAAAATTATGTCATTCCCCGCGAATCGCGTTCTGTAGGCTTATATTCTGCCCACTTCCTAGTGGGCAGATTGCAAATAGGATGCGGGTGAAGTGAAGGTTTGCAGCCCCTGCCAAACAGCTCAACCATCGCTAGTGCAGTTTGGAGGGGGGGGCACGATTTGTTTTTTTTACATTAATTCATTTATTTATGTGCTTTACAGGGCTGCAGTGACTGACATAATTAAGTGTATCATGCACACCAGCCCGTAAGGCGGCTAAAGAGGTGTGTTTGTGTAATTTGCATAGTATTCTAGGTCGCGAGGATCTACATATATGTGTGACTCGGAATCCTGTGCAAATTACGGGATGCAGTTTACGCTTACGATTTCAGCGTGAATTGCTTCCAACTATAAGACCCTTGATGTGATACAAATGAAACTATAATTCTCTGTCTGCCTGAGTGTGTATGTTAGGAAATTTAGACTGTAAGCTCCAATGGGGCAGGGACTGATGTGAGCGAGTTCTCTGTACAGCGCTGCGGAATCAATGACGCTATTTAAATAAATGGTGATGATGATGATGATGATGATAATGTATTTTAATTCCTAGCAGAGTGAAAACAGATACTAATAACCACATAAAACATACAGAACAACAGAAGTGGTGCTGTGTAGTGATCTATACATACAGGTAAAGACATATACTGAGCATTAGGGGCAGTATTAAAAACAAGAGAAATGATCTATAATATAAATGTCTAGTGGCGTGTGTTAGTCTGTCTGTGTGTGGAAAAAATAAAACCAAGCTGCAGCGCCACCTGCTGGGCGGAGTTATACACTGACCTACTAAATTCTTAGTGTGTGTGGGGAAAAAAATTCAGAAAGGGCTGAAATTTGGTATACTAAGATGTTTTTAATTTGTTAATTTAATTTGTTAATTGTTAAAAGTGTTTATAAAGATTTAAAAAAAGTATATATATATTTCTTGAAGGAGAAGTGACAGTTGGGAGTGGTTGGTGGTTGCCGGGGGTGACAGTGGGGAGTGGTTGGTGGTTGAGGCCTGGGCTATGGCCCAAATGTATGACAAGAACCTTTTTAAAACCTTAAGTAGCTTGATTTGACTAGAATGCATAAGTATCATGCACGGGTTAACTTGTATTATATAATTATCCATAAAACAGAATAAAACTGGGCACCAAAAAATGCATTCACTGTGCAAAGAAAGTGTTAAAACGTGTTATTGCGCAGTATTCTCTATATACAAAAGTAGATCTGACACCAAACAATGCTCGCAATATACAAAGGAAGTGGTACTGGGCATTGGGCTCAATATAAAAAAAACAAAACAGGGGCAAATCTTCAAAATCTGGAACCATGGCTTGGAGTTGGAACAGTTGGTAACAGACCAATGATTGACACTGAAGTTGTTTAACAGAAAAACTGATTGTCCACCTTTTCCACAGAGCAACCTCCCAAGTTGTTAACTTTATATTACCTTGGGACGTTAATGCCCTTGCGGAACCTAAAACAACTTGCCCCTTATACTGCTTTGGAGTTTTGCCAGCACATTTTCACGCTGTGTGATCGATGTAAGCAATAAGAACAGGGCTGGCTAGATCTAAATATAATAAACTCATTAATTATCTACACTGCTGTTTAATAAGCAGTGCTGTGTTTTATTGGAAAGTCGTGTATTAATTAAAAATATCTAAAGGGCTTGTGTACCGAGAGTATAC